>NC_061513.1:359170603-359266987 GCF_022539505.1 Lolium rigidum | reverse complement strand
TCCCTTCCACAGTTGATCTTCCGAAATATTGCGTTCTGACGGTGCTTTTTCCAGCGAATCCTGGCTCCGGTGCTCGATCTCCAAATAATCATGAAACATGCAAAATAGATGAAATAACATAAGTATTGTGTCCCAATATGAAATATATCAATGAATAACAGCAAATTATGATATAAAATAGTGATGCAAATTGGACGTATCACGGCTCTGGAAATTTTCTCGTATCGTGGCTTATTCGTGTCGAAGATTTAGGTCACGAGGAGTCTTATAGGCAAAGAGGGAGAGTCGGAAGGGCGCTGGGGGGCCCACATAGTAGGGGGCGCGCCCCCCCTCTGGCCGCGCCACCGTGGCGTGTGGGGGCCCTGGGCCTCCCCTCTGGTCCCTCTTCGGTGTTCTGGAAGCTTCGTGGAAATATAAGATCGTGGGCCTTGATTTCGTCCAATTCCGAGAATATTTCCTGTGTAAGATTTCTGAAACCAAAAACAGCAGAAAACAGGAACTGACACTTCGGCATCTCGTCAATAGGTTAGTTCCGGAAAACGCATAAAATCATCATAAAATGTGAACAAAACATGTAGGTATTGTCATAAAACAAGCATGGAACATAAGAAATTATAGATACGTTGGAGACGTATCAGCATCCCCTAAGCTTAGTTCCTACTCGCCCTCGAGTAGGTGAACGATAACAAGGATAATTTCTGAAGTGACATGCTATCATAATCTTGATCAATACTATTGTAAAGCATATGAGATGAATGCAGCGATTCGAAGCAATGGTAAAGACAATGAGTAAACAAATGAATCATATAGCAAAGACTTTTCATGAATAATACTTTCAAGACAAGCATCAATATGACTTGCATAAGAGTTACTCATAAAGCAATAAATTCTTAGTATAAAGCTTTGAAACAACACAAAGGAAGATATAAGTTTCAGCAATTGCTTTCAACTTCAACATACTTATCTCATGGATAATTGTCAACACAAAGTAATGTAACAAGTGCAATAGGTAAACATGTAAGAATCAATGCACACAGTTCAAGTGTTTGCTTCTAAGATAGAAAGAAGTAGGTAAACTGACTCAATAATAAAGTAGAAGATAGGCCCTTCGCAGAGGGAAGCATGGATTACTATATTTGTGCTAGAGCTTTTCATTTTGAAAACATAGAAACAATTTTGTCAACGGTAGTAATAAATCATATGTGTTATGCATAATACATCTTATAAGTTGCAAGCCTCATGCATAGTATACCAATAGTGCTCGCACCTTGTCCTAATTAGCTTGGATTAACATGGATTATCATTGCATAACATATGTTTCAACCAAGTGTCACAAAGGGGTACCTCTATGCCGCCCTGTACAAAGGTCTAAGGAGAAAGCTCGCATTGGATTTCTCGCTTTTGATTATTCTCAACTTAGACATCCATACCGGGACAACATAGACAACAGATAATGGACTCCTCTTTAATGCATAAGCATTCAACAACAGATAATATTCTCATAAGAGATTGAGGATTAATCGTCCAAACTGAAACTTCCACCATGATTTATGACTTTAGTTAGCGGCCCAATGTTCTTCTCTAACAATATGCATATTCAAACCATTTGATCATGAAAATCGCCCTTACTTCAGACAAGACGAACATGCATAGCAACTCACATGATATCTATTATATACTAAAAGCAAAATAAGGATGTTTAATAGAGCCACCACGTTAAGCCACATCATATAAATTATATTAGCACTTAGATATAAATTAAGTGTCTATGATTTAACGAATGATTATTGATTACGTAATTGTTTGTAGTTCAGTTTGACACGTTCAATATAGATAGAAGAGCTATATTCAGATCTTCTTTTTCTCCCGTCCGTTGTAGACTTTTAAAATATGTGGACTCTCCTAATTGATTTGTTTCCGAAGTATATCTATTCAGGTAGGAGACTCCACTCATAAAAATAAATGTACGCTCACCCTAGCTACGTGAGTCTGTTTAGGAAATGAAAAAAAAAACAGAATAAGAAATCATATTTGTACAAATTATCTGAGGTCGACCATACGAAAAAAAAGGTGTACATGAACAGGATTAGCTAGCTAGAAGTTTTTTTTGCGAAACATAGTACAATCAAAGACGCTCACACATACGCACACATACTCATCCCTATGAACGCACGCACGCATACCCTACCCCTATGAGCACCTCCAAGAGACTGCGTCGAAGAACTGATTCGGCGGGTTTTGAGATTGACGAAGTCACCACAGGCGCCTCGCTGTCGACGGGAACGTTGCTAGCTAGAAGTTCAAAGCATGATTTAGTAGAATTTTTTTGCTATAGATTAAACTTATAATATAGTGAAGTATAATTGTACGTGAGTGAGTGTATAGATATATGAATATGCATGGTCAAGTATATTGATCCCTCTGTGATAAAGGATGTCTGAGAATCTTTTAAACTAGTTGACGCCCCGCGCGTTGCAGCGGGCATTAGGAAGCAAAAGAAGGAATATAAATATATCTACGTATGAATAGGAGTATCCAAATTAAAAGCATGACTACCTGCACAAACAAAAAAAAGGTAAGAATTGAACTGATTTTGTTCATAAGAAACATTGAAAAACTCTTAATATTTTTTAAAAAATATGTGTACATATTTGTTGGCAGAGTTATAAGTAGGTTCATCCACCACAATACACTTCCACTTGCATGTAGAAAGATTTTTTTGCTAGGAAATGCTTGGTTCTACCAAAATGCAGAAACAATTGTTACAAAGACTTTCACCTTTGTATTGAATTGATACCTTCATGGGGTCTTTGGCCATGACCTGCCAATATACATGATTATTATAAATATTTTAAGAAACATAGCCATGTAGAAGAAATACTTCCCATAGAAAACTATTGTTGAACCACTTAAGATGCAGGATTAACCTGAAAAAATAGATGAATACATGTTTGTCCCGTATAAACTATATAATCATGATGATGCTAAAATTGTCATAACTGTTTTTAATATGTACTGTGTATTACCGTCAGTATAGGACGTAAAGTGAGCAACAAAAAATAGGCATGTCAAAACGACATGATTCAACAGAAAAAAATGTGGCCATTATGGGTTTACCTGTATATGCACAATCAGTACTCCAGTCAATCACTATTTTACATAGCACAAGATGTGTATTTTGCTTCAGAGTGAACAAAACCTATTTTAGTGTGAAACAATTAGGAAAATGAAGATGCTAAATACACGTATATTATGCAAACATGGTCGTACAATTCATACCTGAAGTGTTGTGCAGCATAGCCGAGTTAAACATACAGAAAGAATCGAGGAAAGACATACCAAATTTTACATAGCACAAGAATTTAGATTTTCATCACCAGCAGGCCCCTGAACAATTCAACCAGGAAGTTCTCATATGCCGAATCTCAAAAGTTGAAGGTATACCCCTAGTAATTAAAAGTTATTAATCAATGCTTTGATCTAGTCGCCATCATCAGCCATACAAATAGACATAGAAAATGAAACCAAATATGTCAAGTAGATGTGTCCAAGCAGATCAATAGACACGTAACTTGATGGAACCAATGCCTTGAAGGACTTCAGAAGTTTAGATGGTATGATATATGATCATACATAAATAATAATAATATATGAAGATATCTGAATCAGATACGTCAGCTTCTTCTATGGATATATAGGAACTGAATAACTGTGCCCGCAGAATTTGTCTTCAAATGCTGAATTATCTGCAATTAGCATGCATCCATATAAATCCCAGAGAAAAAAAAAACATGTAGTGGTCAAGAAATTCCATGGAACAAAAGGCCATCATAAGCTGTAGAAATCAGTACAGCGTACCAATTGATTGTTCCATAGCAGCCGCAGAAATCCGTACTATGTAACAACTGATTGTTTCGAGAAGAAACTTAGACCCGGAGAATGAGCCAACTAAATCCGAGTTATCTGAAGAAATCATCCGAAATTGCTTAGTTACATTATTTGATTGGGAGTATGCAGATTGGCTGGAGACCTGTAGGACACAAAGACCTATAAAATACATTGGAGAGAGGAAACCTTTGTGAGGGAAAGGCACGATGAAGGTGGAGGAAAGATTCGTGAGGGGAGGTCCGCCACCATGCAAGGAAAAGATACATATCGGATTGTAACCGTGAGTACGCCTTGCTGTTCCGCCGCTGCCACCACGGGATACCTCCGTCCCTGCGCTAGCTTGGTCACCTCATCCATGATCCATCCTCTCTGTCCCGTCTTGGAGCAAGTGCTCCCGCGAAATCGGTAGCAGCATGGTGGAGTCCCGGAGACGACTCCGTCTTCCTGACAAATACATCTGATGAGTGATGACACCATCTGTGCATATGAAACGACGAACGCCTTGGTGCAGGAGGTGAGGCGACATGGTGGTGGAAAGAAATAGGAAATGTAGCATCCTAATGCACAGATCAGGGTCTCGGTGAATATGTACCTGGGTTTTTTCACGGGTGAAGAGGGACGGGAATAGTGGAATATGGACTGACTTTACGGGAATAGTGGAATATGGACTGACTTTCTGATCCGTACTGGTAACTAAGGGCCGTGTATTTTAAATCAGATGGCTACAAATAATGGGGGTGATGTGGCTAAACCACATTTCAGCTTGCAAACATTAAATGCATCTAAGTGGGGATGAACTTTATAGATATTATAGATTTAGATGAGGCAATAATATCCACAAACTATAAATTAATTCTCGGTCACTTTGGAAGAATTAAATATGTCGCCCTCGCATTGTGAGGTCCAAAATGCTATCACGCTGTGCCACCATCTTACATACATTCACCCGATAGTTTCTGAACGCACACACGACGCCGTCGCCCAAACATATTGGCAACCGCTCCGATCGAGTCGGAACCTGTCGTACTTGAAGATGGAGCCTCTGAGCATACAAAAGCAGTGTCCTATGATCCGTCTGATGGCTCCAACTACGGAGATCCCTAAGAAGACAATGAAGTAGTCGATCACGACGAGCCCGGGGTGGTCTGGCATATAGTGCCGATGCGTCAGATTCGTTCGACCTTACAAGTAGCATTATTATGATCTACTAAATCTATATGTTGCATTATGCAATATTATGATACGAATACTAATGGACAAGGTAGAGATGTTTAATGGTAAAATAATATGAAACAAATAATTAGAATGACTATTTGTTATTTCTTAGAATCACAATTATGCACAAAGTTTTCAAAGGTACATATTAGGAATATGTATCCATATTTAAAACATAGAGTATTTTTCAATGATAAAGAAGATAAATTTGACGGAAAGAGTTTTTATAAGATTAAGAAAAAATACTTTATATTTTTCAAATATTAAAGGTGATGCCCTCGCATTTGCGAGGGTCCATGTGCTATCAATTACATAACTGTGCAGGTCCGGTTGACACGTTATATAGACGTACCATGGAATCTGACTCTAAAACTGATCGGTGATTATAAAATATGTGCAAAGCTGATACGTGATTAAAACCTTGGTAACGTTTGGCTCTCACACGGACTTGGCATGGCTTCATGTTTGGCACTCCCGCGAGAAAAAAAAAGATTTAAATGGAGAACCGTGAGTCCAGCTAAAACAAAACACACAAACGGACTTGGCATGACCCACCCGGAAATAGATAGATCTGCATGAGATGTACATACATGGTACACTAGCTCATCTAAGAAATACTTACGTTTGGATACGACATGCATGGATTTCACTAGACCCCTAAAAATGGTACCTAAAAGATAATGATTCTAGGACACATCGTACCTATTTTTAATATGATTTTTATTTATCTAGAATCTAAGTTAATGATAAACAAGTTGAATACGATTTTTAATGGACATATACCAATATTTGTGTAGCGACGTGTATAGCTACTCCTCCGCCCACAAATAAGTATACGCTTAGCTTTGTGTTAAGTTAAATTTATTAGCTTGACCAGGCACCGCGGGATATTACGATCGTGCAATAGGGAGTCAAACGGGAAGCAGCTATGGAATATTTTCGTGACCCCATCGTACAGGGATCGTATGAAAAAGATCATACATATAGTAGGCCTAGAAAATAAATACACAAGTTTTCTGAAAATAAATATAGCTTTTCGTTCAATATAATTACATTGCTTAATAGTAGAACACGTAAAGAGACACGGCGTGTTCAGGAAGACCATCGTGGAGTCCTCCCGAGGGGGTTATATGCTTGTGGAAGTGTCCAGGAAGTCACCGGTGTGGACACATCGAGTTGTTGTCAAGCGCCGGGTACATAAGACAACTGACTAGACACGAACCTGCTCGGAGCGTGGAAGGTGCTCAACCGGAGGTATTTCTTCCTGATGGAGAACACGGTGACGCCGCATAGTCATGCGGTGATGTGTGTCAACCAGTCACGTGCTAGCATCGTCGAGAGGTCTTTGCCAAGGGCTTCAGCGACAAGCTCCATGTCTTCTCCACCGACTTAAGCGATGGCCACTTTGTCAAGACATGTGACGGCGTCAATGGCGCCACGTAAGATCGACGGCTTCTCTAATTTAAGGAATTTTCAGCATTGTTTGCAAATAATCCTATAGTCTTTTCATACATGTAAGACTTCTTCGACATATAATTTTGACCAATAGATTTAGAAACGGAATATGGATTATGTGCCACGAAATAATACTATACATACAAAACAGTTTATCCGATCTTTGTACGACAAGAAGATCCATCCATCCGTCGGTGGCAGCTAAGTGCAGAGTACCACTAGATTCAACATCGTACATAGGTCGTACCAGAGAACGGCATACGTGGAGTGCTTATGCAAAAAGAGATATCACTTGAAACTTCCTTCTAATATAAATCAACAAATATTAGTTTTTTATAACATGGACGGTTGTTCGACCAATTCTTGGTCAAAGATTATTATTGCAAAGTATGCACAATTTCTTTTCGGGAACATAAGAGTATAATTTGTATATCAAGCCATATGCAACAGTGCAATTAATATGTTATATCACACATTGATGTCTAAAACGAGCAAACAATTAATAGAAAATTTTGCAGGGAAACCCAACGGTGTTTTATCCAGATGCACATTTTCCCAATTGTTCTCATCGATTGTTCAAATGATGCATCAATGCTAATTCTGCAAAAAATAAAATCAAATAACCTTCGGCGGATAGGGGACATACATGTATAGAAAGCAATACTGCATGCAACATCATAAATACCAAGCTACGAAAAGTGCGAGCAGGAGAGAGTGTATATATTAACAAATAAACCTGCATAAATTATAGTAGCTGCGAAAATCACGGTTAGGTCTAAAGTACAAAACTAAGACAACTGTAGCTTTAAAAACGGTATAATTAAACGTTCAGCTGATGGACATATTCTGCCTAAACTTGAAATCATAAAGAAAATATTAATAATAATTTTACCATGACATGTCGGATTTAGAAATCGTGAATGTTTTCTTAGATTTTTTTTTTGACAAATATTGTCTTAGATATTGATACGTCTCCGACGTATCGATAATTTCTTATGTTCCATGCCACATTATTGATGATATCTACATATTTTATACACATTATATGTCGTATTTATGCATTTTCCGGCACTAACCTATTAACGAGATGCCGAAGAGCCACTTGTTGTTTTCTGCTGTTTTTGGTTTCAGAAATCCTACAAAGGAAATATTCTCGGAATTGGACGAAATCAACGCCCAGGGTCCTATTTTTGCACGAAACTTCCAGAAGACCGAGGGGGAAAGGAAGTGGGGCCTCGAGGCGCCGACACAACAGGGCGGCGCGGCCTGGCCCTTGGCCGCGCC
Organism: Lolium rigidum; assembly: GCF_022539505.1. Lineage (NCBI taxonomy): Eukaryota > Viridiplantae > Streptophyta > Magnoliopsida > Poales > Poaceae > Lolium > Lolium rigidum. The sequence goes on along the minus strand of NC_061513.1, from coordinate 359,259,145 downwards.
GGCCTGGCGTGTGGGGCCCTCATGTGGCCCCCCGCGTTGCCCTTCCGCCTACTTAAAGCCTTCGTCGCGAAACCCCCAGTACCGAGAGCCACGATACGGAAAACCTTACTGAGACGCCGCCGCCGCCAATCCCATCTCGGGGGATTCTGGAGATCACCTCCGGCACCCTGCCGGAGAGGGGAATCATCTCCCGGAGGACTCTTCACCGCCATGGTCGCCTCCGGAGTGATGAGTGAGTAGTTCATCCCTGGACTATGGGTCCCTAGCAGTAGCTAGATGATTGTCTTCTCCTCATGTGCTTCATTGTCGGATCTTGTGAGCTGCCTAACATGATCAAGATCATCTATCTGTAATTCTGTATGTTGTGTTTGTCGGGATCCGATGGATAGAGAATACTATGTTATGTTGATTATCAATCTATTACCTATGTGTTGTTTATGATCTTGCATGCTCTCCGTTATTAGTAGAGGCTCTGGCCAAGTTTTTACTCTTAACTCCAAGAGGGAGTATTTATGCTCGATAATGGGTTCATGCCTTCATTAAATCTGGGACAGTGATAGAAAGTTCTAAGGTTGTGGATGTGCTGTTGCCACTAGGGATAAAACATTGATGCTATGTCCGAGGATGTAGTTATTGATTACATTACGCACCATACTTAATGCAATTGTCTCGTTGTTTTGCAACTTAATACCGGAAGGGGTTCGGATGATAACCTCGAAGGTGGACTTTTTAGGCATAGATGCATGCTGGATAGCGGTCTATGTACTTTGTCGTAATGCCCAATTAAATCTCACAATATTCATCATATCATGTATGTGCATTGTCATGCTCTCTTTATTTGTCAATTGCCCGACTGTAATTTGTTCACCCAACATGCTATTTATCTTATGGGAGAGACACCTCTAGTGAACTCGTGGACCCCGGTCCATTCTTTTACATTGAATACAAATCCGCTGCTATTGTTCTTTACTCGTTCTTTGCAAACAATCATCATCCACACTATACATCTAATCCTTTGTTACAGACAAGCCGGTGAGATTGACAACCTCACTCGTTTCGTTGGGGCAAAGTACTTTGGTTGTGTTGTGCAGGTTCCACGTTGGCGCCGGAATCCCCGGTGTTGCGCCGCACTACATCTCGCCGCCATCAACCTTCAACGTGCTTCTTGGCTCCTCCTGGTTCGATAAACCTTGGTTTCTTTCTGAGGGAAAACTTGCCGCCGTACGCATCACACCTTCCTCTTGGGGTTCCCAACGGACGCGTGATGTACGCGTATCAAGCATATTTTCTGGCGCCGTTGCCGGGGAGATCAAGACACGCTGCAAGGGGAGTCTCCACAATCCAATCTCTCTACTTTGTTTTTGTCTTGCTTTACTTTATTTACTTACTTGTTTGCTGCATTATATCAAAACACAAAAAAAATTAGTTGCTAGCTTTACTTTATTTACTGTCTTGCACTCTATATTAAAAACACAAAAAAATTAGTTACTTGCATTTGCTTTACTTATTTCAACATGTTTCCTTTTAATTTTACTGTAAAAGATATACCTGTGGGACAAGGGTCTATAATTGGAAGAGATAATATAGAAGAATTTTTCACCCATGTTATTATGCATGAAGATCTTAAAGATATACCCCTTGCAAAAGCTGTCCCTACTTATGAAGATGCCTCTAATTGTTTGGTACGCATGATGGAAGCTAGATTTATTAGTCTCAACCCCATGATACAACACATGTTTCTTACACTTTCTGATATGGAGCGGGGAGAGAAGAGAGATTTTGTTCTAAAAGTCTTAGTGCGAGAATTTGCGGATATAGCTAAAGAAGCTAGAAAAGTTTTTAGTAAGCATGAGAGGCTTGGTATGATCACCGATTTTAAAAGAACACTTGAAAAAATGGATATGGATAGAATAAAGTACACTAATAATGTTAATGATGGTGGGGAGATTAAAGCATCAATACCATGTAAGCTCCTAGCAATGCATGAAGCTCTAGATAATAATTATGCTTGACTTGTTCCTGAAAATTTGTTTGATGAGAGCAGCAAGCCAAAGACTAATGAAAAGGGAGCCGCTGAAGCTTATGTATCCAGCATACTATGCATGGTTGAGAAAACTCCCAACACCCAAGGTAATGCCGATGCTTCATCTCTCGATAATACTTGATACACACTTTCTGCGCCTAGCTGAAAGGCGTTAAAGAAAAGCGCTTATGGGAGACAACCCATGTTTTTACTACAGTATTTTTGTTTTATATTTGAGTCTTGGAAGTTGTTTACTACTGTAGCAACCTCTCCTTATCTTAGTTTTGTGCATTGTTGTGCCAAGTAAAGTCTTCGATAGTAAGGTTCATACTAGATTTGGATTACTGCGCAGTAACAGATTTCTTTGCTGTCACGAATTTCGACCTGCCTCTCTCGTAGGTAGCTCAGAAAAATATGCCAATTTACGTGCGTGATCCTCAGATATGTACGCAACTTTCATTCAATTTGGGCATTTTCATTTGAGCAAGTCTGGTGCCTCAATAAAATCCATCTTTACGGACTGTTCTGTTTTGACAGATTCTGCCTTTTATTTCGCATTGCCTCTTTTGCTATGGTGGATGAATTTTTTTGTTCCATTAATGTCCAGTAGCTTTATGCAATGTCCATAAGTGTTAAGAATGATTGTGTCACCTCTGAACATGTTAATTTTTATTGTACACTAACCCTCTAATGAGTTGTTTCGAGTTTGGTGTGGAGGAAGTTTTCAAGGATCAAGAGAGGAGGATGATACAATATGATCAAGGAAAGTGAAAGCTCTAAGCTTGGGGATGCCCCGGTGGTTCACCCCTGCATATTTTAAGAAGACTCAAGCGTCTAAGCTTGGGGATGCCCAAGGCATCCCCTTCTTCATCAACAACATTATCAGGTTCCTCCCCCGAAACTATATTTTTATTCCATCACATCTTATGTACTTTGCTTGGAGCGTCGGTTTGTTTTTGTTTTTGTTTTTGTTTGAATAAAATGGATCCTAGCATTCATTGTGTGGGAGAGAGACACGCTCCATCGTTGCATATGGACAAATATGTCCTTAGGCTTTACTCACGAGTATTCATGGCGAAGGTTGAATCTTCTTCGTTAAATTGTTATATGGTTGGAATCGGGAAATGCTACATGTAGTAATTCTAAAATGTCTTGAATAATTTGATACTTGGCAATTGTTGTGCTCATGTTTAAGCTCTTTCATCATATACTTTGCACCCATTAATGAAGAAACACCTAGAGCTTGCTAAATTTGGTTTGCATATTTGGTCTCTCTAAAGTCTAGATAATTTCTAGTATTGAGTTTGAACAACAAGGAAGACGGTGTAGAGTCTTATAATATTTACAATATGTCTTTTATGTGAGTTTTGCTGCACCGGTTCATCCTTGTGTTTGTTTCAAATAACCTTGCTAGCCTAAACCTTGTATCGAGAGGGAATACTTCTCATGCATCCAAAATCCTTGAGCCAACCACTATGCCATTTGTGTCCACCATACCTACCTACTACATGGTATTTCTCCGCCATTCCAAAGTAAATTGCTTGAGTGCTACCTTTAAAATTTCCATTCTTTACCTTTGCAATATATAGCTCATGGGACAAATAGCTTAAAAACTATTGTGGTATTGAATATGTACTTATGCACTTTATCTCTTATTAAGTTGCTTGTTGTGCGATAACCATGTTTTCTCGGGGACGCCATCAACTACTCTTTGTTGAATATCATGTGAGTTGCTATGCATGTCCGTCTTGTCTGAAGTAAGGGAGATCTACCACTTGAATGGTTAGAGCATGCATATTGTTAGAGAAGAACATTGGGCCGCTAACTAAAACTATGAATCATGTTGTAAGTTTCAGTTTTGGACATATATCCTCAATCTCATATGAGAACACTAATTGTTGCTACATGCTTATGCATTAAAGAGGAGTCCATTATCTGTTGTCCATGTTGTCCCGGTATGGATGTCTAAGTTGAGAATAATCAAAAGCGAGAAATCCAAAATGTGAGCTTTCTCCTTAGACCTTTGTACATGCGGCATGGAGGTACCCCTTTGTGACACTTGGTTAAAACATGTGTATTGCGATGATCCCGTAGTCCGAGCTAATTAGGACAAGGTGCGGGCACTATTAGTATACTATGCATGAGGCTTGCAACTTGTAAGATATAATTTACATGATACATATGCTTTATTACTACCGTTGACAAAATTGTTTCTTGTTTTCAAAATAAAAGCTCTAGCACAAATATAGCAATCGATGCTTTCCTCTTTGAAGGACCTTTCTTTTACTTTTATGTTGAGTCGGTTCACCTATTTCTCTCCACCTCAAGAAGCAAACACTTGTGTGAACTATGCATTGATTCCTACATACTTGCATATTGCACTTGTTATATTACTCTATGTTGACAATTATCCATGAGATATACATGTTACAAGTTGAAAGCAACCGCTGAAACTTAATCTTCCTTTGTGTTGCTTCAATACCTTTACTTTGATTTATTGCTTTATGAGTTAACTCTTATGCAAGACTTATTGATGCTTGTCTTGAAGTACTATTCATGAAAAGTCTTTGCTTTATGATTCATTTGTTTACTCATGTCATTACCATTGTTTTGATCGCTGCATTCATTACATATGTTTACAATAGTATGATCAAGGTTATGATGGCATGTCACTCCGAAATTATCTTTGTTATCGTTTACCTGCTCGGGACGAGCAGGAACTAAGCTTGGGGATGCCGATACGTCTCCGACGTATCGATAATTTCTTATGTTCCATGCCACATTATTGATGATATCTACATGTTTTATACACATTATATGTCGTATTTATGCATTTTCCAGCACTAACCTATTAACGAGATGCCGAAGAGCCGCTTGTCGTTTTCTGCTGTTTTTGGTTTCAGAAATCCTACAAAGGAAATATTCTCGGAATTGGACGAAATCAACGCCCAGGGTCCTATTTTTGCACGAAGCTTCCAGAAGACCGAGGGGGAAAGGAAGTGGGGCCACGAGGCGCCGACACAACAGGGCGGCGCGGCCTGGCCCTTGGCCGCGCCGGCCTGGCGTGTGGGGCCCTCGTGTGGCCCCCCGCGTTGCCCTTCCGCCTACTTAAAGCCTTCGTCGCGAAACCCCCAGCACCGAGAGCCACGATACGGAAAACCTTACTGAGACGCCGCCGCCGCCAATCCCATCTCGGGGGATTCTGGAGATCACCTCCGGCACCCTGCCGGAGAGGGGAATCATCTCCCGGAGGACTCTTCACCGCCATGGTCGCCTCCGGAGTGATGAGTGAGTAGTTCACCCCTGGACTATGGGTCCATAGCAGTAGCTAGATGGTTGTCTTCTCCTCATGTGCTTCATTGTCGGATCTTGTGAGCTGCCTAACATGATCAAGATCATCTATCTGTAATTCTATATGTTGTGTTTGTCGGGATCCGATGGATAGAGAATACTATGTTATATTGATTATCAATCTATTACCTATGTGTTGTTTATGATCTTGCATGCTCTTCGTTATTAGTAGAGGCTCGGCCAAGTTTTTGCTCTTAACTCCAAGAGGGAGTATTTATGCTCGATAGTGGGTTCATGCCTCCATTAAATTTGGGACGATGACGAGAAAGTTCTAAGGTTGTGGATGTGCTGTTGCCACTAGGGATAAAACATTGATGCTATGTCCGAGGATGTAGTTATTGATTACATTACGCACCATACTTAATGCAATTGTCCGTTGTTTTGCAACTTAATACCGGAAGGGGTTCAGATGATAACCCGAAGGTGGACTTTTTAGGCATAGATGCATGCTGGATAGCGGTCTATGTACTTTGTCGTAATGCCCAATTAAATCTCACAATATTCATCATATCATGTATGTGCATTGTCATGCTCTCTTTATTTGTCAATTGCCCGACTGTAATTTGTTCACCCAACATGCTATTTATCTTATGGGAGAGACACCTCTAGTGAACTGTGGACCCCGGTCCATTCTTTTACATTGAATACAAATCCGCTGCTATTATTCTTTATTGTTCTTTGCAAACAATCATCATCCACACTATACATCTAATCCTTTGTTACAGCAAGCCGGTGAGATTGACAATCTCACTGTTTCGTTGGGGCAAAGTACTTTGGTTGTGTTGTGCAGGTTCCACGTTAGCGCCGGAATCCCTGGTGTTGCGCCGCACTACATCTCGCCGCCATCAACCTTCAACGTGCTTCTTGGCTCCTCCTGGTTCGATAAACCTTGGTTTCTTTCTGAGGGAAAACTTGCCGCCGTACGCATCACACCTTCCTCTTGGGGTTCCCAACGGACGCGTGCTGTACGCGTATCAGATATATACCCACACATTGGTTTGTTGGAAAATATGCCGATATGTGAACAACAGAGACATGCACAATGGGATTTCCTGACGCCCGAAGGCGACGGAGAAGTGATAGATATTTGCACTTGCTCTAGGATTTTTTCTGAAAGTTGATGTATACCACAAGAAATGACACAATAACATTTCAACATAAATATTTCATAAAATATCTCCAAATCTAGATGTACAACGTGGAACACTACCACATATGTCATATTTTTACCTAACATAGTATTCGTGGTAGCTATGTGTCTGCTATACACTAATTACACCACTAAATTATCTCATGAGTAGATTTGACAAGGTAAAGATGATGCCCTCGCATTTGCGAGGGCCACCTTGCTAGTTCAACAAAGGTAATAGTTGGTGGCGTTCCCAGAAACATGGTTACCGCTCAACAAGCAACTTATTAAGAAATAAGATACATAAGTACATATTTTCCACCACAATAGTTTTTAAGGCTATTTTTCCATGAGCTATATATTGCAAAGACAAAGGATAGAATTTTAAAGGTAACACTCAAGTAATGTACTTTGGAATGGCAGAGAAATACCATGTAGTAGGTAGGTATGGTGGACACAAATGGCATAGTTTTTGGCTCAAGGATTTGGATGCACAAGAAGAATTCCTCTCAATACAAGGCTAGGCTAGCAAGGTTGTTTGAAGCAAACTCAAGTATAAAACGGTACAGCAAAACTTACATATGAACATATTACAAGCATTATAAGACTTTACATCGTCTCCTTGTTGTTCAAACACCTTAACCAGAAAATATCTAGACTCTAGAGACCAATCATGCACACCAAATTTTAACAAGCTCTATGTAATTCTTCATTACTAGGTACAAAGTACATGATGCAAGAGCTTAAACATGATCTATATGAGCACAACAATTTCCAAGTATCAAATTATTCAAGACATTATACCATTTACCATATGCAGCATTTTCTGTTTCCAACCATATAACAATGAACGAAGCAGTTTCGTTTCAACCTTCGCCATGAACATTAAGAATAAAGCTAAGAACATATGTGTTCATACGAAACAGCGGAGCGTGTCTCTCTCCCAAACAAAGAATGCTAGGATCCGATTTTATTCAAACAAAAACAAAAACAAACAGACGCTCCAAGTAAAGCACATAAGATGTGACGGAATAAAAATATAGTTTCACTAGAGGTGACTTGATAAGTTGTCGATGAAGAAGGGGATGCCTTGGGCATCCTCAAGCTTAGATGCTTGAGTCTTCTTAAAATATGCAGGGATGAACCACGGGGGCATCCCCAAGCTTAGACTTTTCATTCTTCTTGATCATATTGTATCATCCTCCTCTCTTGACCCTTGAAAACTTCCTCCACACCAAACTCAAAACAAACTCATTAGAGGGTTAGTGCATAATCAAAAATTCACATATTCAGAGGTGACATAATCATTCTTAACACTTCTGGACATTGCACAAAGCTACTGAAAGTTAATGGAACAAAGAAATCCATTCAGCATAGCAAAAGAGGCAATGCGAAATAAAAGGCAGAATCTGTCAAAACAGAACAGTCCGTAGAGACGAATTTTTCAGGGGCACTTAACTTGCTCAGATGAAAAAGCTCAAATTGAATGAAAGTTGCGTGTAAATTGGCAGATTTTTCTGAGTTACCTACAGAGAGGCCTATTGAAATTCGTGACAGCAAGAAATCTGTTTCTGCGCAGCAATCCAAATCTAGTATCAACCTTACTATCAAAGACTTTACTTGGCACAACAAAGCAATAAAATAAAGATAAGGAGAGGTTGCTACAGTAGTAACAACTTCCAAGACACAACAAAATAGTACCAAAAATAAAAACATGGGTTATCTCCCAAGAAGTGCTTTCTTTATAGCCATTAAGATGGGCTCAACAATTTTAATGATGCACTCGCAAGAAACAAGAGTTGAAGCAAAAGAGAGCATCAAAAAGCAAGTATGAGACACTTTTAAGTCTAACCCACTTCCTATGAAAAGGAGTCTTGTACACAAATAAATTCATGTAGAACAAAGTGACAAGCATAGGAAGATAAAACACAAGTAACTTCAAAATTTTCAGCATATAGAGAGGTGTTTTAGTACCATGAAAATTTCTACAACCATATTTTCCTCTCTCATAATAATTTCCAATAGCATCATGAACAAACTCAACAATATAACTATCACATAAAGCATTCTTATCATGAGTCTCATGCATAAAATAATTACTACTCCCAACATAAGCATAGTCATTCTTATTAATTGTAGTGGGAGCAAATTCAACAAAGCAGCTATCATTATTATTCTCATCATCAAATATAGGAGGCATAGTATAATCATAATAAAATTTATCCTCCATAGTAGGCGGCACCAAAATACCACTATCATTATAATCATCATAAATGGGAGGCAAAGTATCATCAAAGTAAATTTTCTCCTTCATGCTTGGGGGACTAAAAATATCATGCTCATCAATACCAGCTTCCCCAAGCTTAAATTCTTCCATAGCATTATCAACAATGGTGTTCATACTAATAACATTGCTACTAGCATGCAAATAAGGTTCCATAGGTTTTTTAATTTTCGCATCACAAAATTTATTTCTTAACTCAGGAAATAGATTAAAAAGCTCATTGTTGTTTTCCATTATGCCTAACTAGTGAAAAATAAAAACAAGAAACAAAAAGATGCAATTGCAGGATCTAAAGGAAATAGCTTCGAGCACTCACACACCGGCAACAAGACTAGGAGGTAGCTTAGTAGTTGGAGGATGTGAATACCTTTTACCTTACCTCCCCGGCAACGGCGCCAGAAAATAGCTTGATGTCTACGCACGCTTCTATTCCTGTAGACAGTGTTGGGCCTCCAAGAGCAGAGGTTTGTAGAACAGCAACAAGTTTCCCTTACGTGAATCACCCAAGGTTTATCGAACTCAGGGAGGAAGAGGTCAAAGATATCCCTCTCAAGCAACCCTGCAATTACGATACAAGAAGTCTCTTGTGTCCACAACACACCTAATACACTTGTCAGATGTATAGGTGCACTAGTTCGGCGAAGAGATAGTAAGATGCAAGTGATATGGATGAATATGAGTGGTAATAACAATCTGAATAAAATATGGCAGCAAGTAAATATGCAGTAGAACAGTAAATAAACGGAGTTTCGATGCTTAGAAACAAGGCCTAGGGATCATACTTTCACTAGTGGACACTCTCAACATTGATCACATAACTGAATAAACAAATAATACTTTCTCTACACTCTCTTGTTGGATGACAAACACCATTCATTGTGTAGGGCTACAAGAGCTCCCTCAAGCCGGAGTTAACAAGCTCCACAACATTCGGTGTTCATATTTAAATAACCTTAGAGTGCATGATAGACCATTGCAATTATACCGAGTACTAACATAGCATGCATACTGTCACCGTCAGGCTATGAAAGGGGGAATAGATCGCATCAATACTATCATAGTAATAGTTAACTTTATAATCTACAAGAGATCACAATCATAGCTTATACCAAGTACTACATGATGCACGCACTGTCAACATTACATCATGGAGGAGGAATAGACTACTTTAATAACATCACTAGAGTAGCACATAGATGATATTCAACTAGATCACAAAGCTCATGATCACATAAAGATCACATGGTGGAGAGAGATGAACCACATAGCTACGGTACAGCCCTTAGCCTCGGGGGAGAACTACTCCCTCCTCATCATAGGAGACAGCAGCGTTGATGAAGATGGCGGTGGTGTCGATGGAGATGCCTTCCGGGGGCAATTCCCCATCCCGGCGACGTGCCGGAACAGAGACTTCTGTCCCCCGAATCTTGGCTTCGCGATGGCGGCGGCTCTGGAACTTTTCTCGTATCGTGGCTTATTCGTGTCCAAGATTTAGGTCACGAGGAGTCTTATAGGCGAAGAGGCAGGGTCGGAAGGGCGCTGGGGGGCCCACATAGTAGGGGGCGCCCCCCCCCCCTCTGGCCGCGCCGCCGTGGCGTGTGGGGGCCCTGGGCCTCCCCTCTGGTCCCTCCTCGGTGTTCTGGAAGCTTCGTGGAAATATAAGATCGTGGGCCTTGATTTCGTCCAATTCCGAGAATATTTCCTGTGTAAGATTTCTGAAACCAAAAACAGCAGAAAACAGGAACTGGCACTTCGGCATCTCGTCAATAGGTTAGTTCCGGAAAACGCATAAAATCATCATAAAGTGTGAACAAAACATGTAGGTATTGTCATAAAACAAGCATGGAACATAAGAAATTATAGATACGTTGGAGACGTATCAAGCACTAGCATTAGGACTCTAGCAAGTTTTTGCAAGAACTTAATAACTTCAGAGATATGACAATTATCAAAATCAAAATCATTATGATCTAAAGCAATGGGATCATTGTCCCCAATACTCTGAAAATTTTTAGCACTTTTATCACAAACAGTTTCAGCAGTTTCAGGCAATTTTGCATGCTTTGTATTAGAAGTAGAAACATTGCCAACACCAATTATTTTTACCAGTGATAGTACGTAGGAGATTTAGCAACATGTGAAGCATTAACATTACTAGTGATGGTAATAGTCCAAACTTTAGCTACATTATTCTCTTTAGCAAGTTTTTCTTCTCTTTCCCACCTAGCATGCAATTCAGCCATCATTCTAATATTGTCATTAATTCGAACTTGGATAGCGTTTGCTGTAGCAAATGACTTAATATATTTATCTTCATTAGGCATAACTTTCAATTTTAGAAGATCAACATCAGCAGCAAGACTATCAACCTTAGAAGCAAGAACATCAATTTTACCAAGCTTTTCTTCAACAGATTTGTTAAAAGCAGTTTGTGTACTAATAAATTCTTTAAGCATGACTTCAAGACCAGAGGGTGCACTCCTACTATTGTTGTAAGAATTACCATAAGAATTACCATAACCATTACCATTATTAGAAGGATATGGCCTATAGTTGTTGTTACCAAAATTATTCCTATAAGCATTGTTGTTGAAATTACTATTTTTAATGAAGTTCACATCAACATGCTCTTCTTGAGCAACCAATGAAGATAAAGGAACATTATTAGGATCAACATTAGATCTACCATTAACAAGCATAGACATAATAACATCAATCTTATCACTCAAGGAGGAGGTTTCTTCAACAGAATTTACCTTCTTACCTTGAGGAGTCCTTTCAGTGTGCCATTCAGAGTAGTTGATCGTCATATCATCAAGAAGTTTTGTTGCAGCACCCAAAGTGATGGACATAAAAGTACCTCCAGCAGCTGAATCCAATAGGTTCCTTGAAGAAAAATTTAATCCTGCATAGAAGGTTTGGATGATCATCCGAGTAGTTAGTCCGTGGGTAGGGCAATTCTTTACCAAAGATTTCATTCTTTCCCATGCTTGGGCAACATGTTCATTATCCAATTGATTAAAATTCATAATGCTACTTCTCAAAGATATAATTTTAACATGAGGATAATATCTTCCAATGAAAGCATCTTTACATTTAGTACATGAATTAATACTATTCTTAGGCAAAGACAGCAACCAATCTTTAGCTCTTCCTCTTAAGGAAAAGGAAACAATTTCAGTTTTATAATATCCCCATCTACATCCTTATACTTTTGCATTTCACAAAGTTCAACAAAATATTAAGATGGGCAGCAGCATCATCAGTACTAACACCAAAAAATTGCTCTCTCATAACAAGATTTAGTAAAGAAGGTTTAATTTCATAGAATTCTGCTGTAGTGGCAGGTGGAGCAATAGGAGTGCATATGAAATTATTATTATTGGTGCTAGTAAAATCACACAACTTAGTGTTTTCAGGAGTATTCATTTTAACTGTAGTAAAGTAAACCCAATTAAATAAAGTAAAACAAGTAACTAATTTTTTGTGTTTTTGATATAAAGAAAGCAAACAAGACAAAAAATAAAATAAAACAAGAAAATAAACAAAGTAAAGAGATTGGATGTGAGAGACTCCCCTTGCAGCGTGTCTTGATCTCCCCGGCAACGGCGCCAAAAAATATGCTTGATAACGCGTGAAGCACACGTCCGTTGGGAACCCCAAGAGGAAGGTGTGATGCGTACATCAGCAAGTTTTCCCTCAGTAAGAAACCAAGGTTATCGAACCAGTAGGAGATGAAGGCCACGTGAAGGTTGTTCGTGAAGGAGTGTAGTGCGGCGCAACACCAGGGATTCCGGCGCCAATGTGGAACCTGCACAACACAATCAAAAAACTTTGCCCCAACTTAACAGTGAGGTTGTCAATCTCACCGGCTTGCTGTAAACAAAAGATTAAACGTATGGTGTGGAGAATGATGTTTGTTTGCAAGGAACAACAGAGAACAATGATTGCAGTAGATTGTATTTCAGATGTAAAAGAATGGGCCGGGGTCCACAGTTCACTAGTGGTGTCTCTCCAATAAGATAAATAGCATGTTGGGTGAACAAATTACAGTTGAGCAACTGACAAATAGAGAGGGCATAACAATGCACATACATATCATGATGACTACTATGAGATTTACTTAGGGAATTACAACAAAGAACATAGACCGCTATCCAACATGCATCTATGCCTAAAAAGTCCACCTTCGGGTTAGCATCCGCACCCCTTCCAGTATTAAGTTGCAAACAACAGACAAATGCATTAAGTACTGTGCGTAATGTAATCAATACAAATATCCTTAGACAAAGCATTGATGTTTTATCCCTAGTGGCAACAGCACATCCACAACCTTAGAACTTTCTGTCACTCGTCCCGCATTCAATGGAGACATGAACCCTATCGAGCATAAATACTCCCTCTTGGAGTCACAAGTATCAACTTGGCCAGAGCCTCTACTAGCAATGGAGAGCATGCAAGATCATAAACAACACATATATGATAGATCGATAATCAACTTGACATAGTATTCCATATTCATCGGATCCCAACAAACGCAACATGTAGCATTACAAATAGATGATCTTGATCATGATAGGCAGCTCACAAGATCTAAACATGATAGCACAAGAGTAGAAGACAACCATCTAGCTATCGCTATGGACCCATAGTCCAAGGATGAACTACTCACGCATCAGTCCGGAGGCGGGCATGGTGATGTAGAGCCCTCCGGTGATGATTCCCCTCTCCAGCAGGGTGCCGGAGGCGATCTTCAGAACCCCCGAGATGGGATTGACGGCGGCGGCGTCTCAGTAACTTTTCTCGTATCGTGGCTCTCGGTACTAGGGTTTTCGCGACGGAAGGAATAAATAGGCGAAGGGGAAGAGTCGGGGGGGGGGGCGCCCGAGAGGCCCACCCCATATGGCGGTGCGGCCATGTGTGGGGCCGCTCCACCCTATGGTTGGCCGCCTCGCGTCCCCTCTTCGTCTCCTCTTCGGTGTTCTAGAAGGCTCCGTGGAAAATAAGACCGTGGGCTTTTGTTTCGTCCAATTCCGAGAATATTTCCTGTGTAGGATTTCTGAAACCAAAAACAACAGAAATCAGGAACTGACACTTCGGCATCTTTTTAATAGGTTAGTACCGGAAAATGCATCAAAATGATGTAAAGTGTATATAAAACATGTGAGTATTGTCATAAAACTAGCACGGAACATAAGAAATTATAGATACGTTTGAGACGTATCAGCACTCACCGGCTGGCCCCTCTTCGTCACGGCCTCCTTCTCTCACCGTGGGGTGCTAGGCGGCGCCCATCTCCACGGCCTGCTCGGTGGTGCCCCTCCTCGCAGCGGCGGCCTCCTTCCTTCTCCATAGCCTGCTCGACGGCGCCCCTCTCCACGTTGCTGGCCTCCTCCCCTCTCTATGGCGTGTTGGGCGGCGCTCCTCATCGTGGCATGTGATACGTCTCCAACGTATCGATAATTTCTTGTGTTCCATGCCACATTATTGATGTTATCTACATGTTTTATGCACACTTTATATCATATTCGTGCATTTTCTGGAACTAACCTATTAACAAGATGCCGAAGTGCCGACTGTCGTTTTCTGCTGTTTTTGGTTTCGTAAATCCTAGTAAAGAAATATTCTCGGAATTGGACGAAATAAAAGCCCGGAGGCCTATTTTCTCACGAAGCTTCCGGAAGACCGAAGACGAGACGAAGAGGGGCCACGGGGAGCCAAACCCTAGGGCGGCGCGGCCCCCCCTTGGCCGCGCGGCCCTGTGGTGTGGGCCCCCGTGCCGCCTCTCGACTTGCCCTTCCGCCTACAAATAGCCTCCGTGACGAAACCCCCAGCACCGAGAGCCACGATACGAAAAACATTACCGAGACGCCGTCGCCGCCGATCCCATCTCGGGGATCCTCGGAGATCGCCTCCGGCACCCTCGCCGGAGAGGGGATTCATCTCCCGGAGGACTCTACGCCGCCATGGTCGCCTCCGGAGTGATGAGTGAGTAGTCTACCCCTGGACTATGGGTCCATAGCAAGTAGCTAGATGGTTGTCTTCTCCCCATTGTGCTATCATTGTCGGATCTTGTGAGCTGCCTATCATGATCAAGATCATCTATATGTAATTCTATATGTTGCGTTTGTTGGGATCCGATGAATAGAGAATACTTGTTATGTTGATTATCAAAGTTATACATGTGTTGTTTATGATCTTGCATGCTCTCCGTTATTAGTAGATGCTCCGGCCAAGTAGATGCTTTTAACTCCAAGAGGGAGTACTTATGCTCGATAGTGGGTTCATGCCTCGCATTGACACCGGGACAAGTGACAGAAAGTTCTAAGGTTGTGTTGTGTCTGTTGCCACTAGGGATAAAACATTGATGCTATGTCTAAGGATGTAGTTGTTGATTACATTACGCACCATACTTAATGCAATTGTCTCGTTGTTTGCAACTTAATACCGGAGGGGGTTCGGATGATAACTCGAAGGTGGACTTTTTAGGCATAGATGCAGCTTGGATGGCGGTCTATGTACTTTGTCGTAATGCCCAATTAAATCTCACTATACTCATCATGATATGTATGTGCATTGTCATGCTCTCTTTATTTGTCAATTGCCCAACCGTAATTTGTTCACCCAACATGCTCGTTCGTCTTATGGGAGAGACACCTCTAGTGAACCGTGGACCCCGGTCCAATTCTCTTTACTGAAATACAATCTACCTGCAATACTTGTTCTACCGTTTTCTCTCGCAAACAATCATCTTCCATACAATACGGTTAATCCTTTGTTACAGCAAGCCGGTGAGATTGACAACCTCACTCGTTTCGTTGGGGCAAAGTACTTTGGTTGTGTTGTGCGGGTTCCACGTTGGCGCCGGAATCTCCGGTGTTGCGCCGCACTACATCCCGCCGCCATCAACCTTCAACGTGCTTCTTGGCTCCTCCTCGGTTCGATAAACCTTGGTTTCTTTCTCGAGGGAAAACTTGCTGCCGTGCTCATCATACCTTCCTCTTGGGGTTGCCCAACGAACGTGTGAAATACACGCCATCAAGCATATTTTCTCGGCGCCGTTGTCGGGAACCGAAGAAAAGCTACACCACAAAGATTTCTAACTCCCACGTCAACTACGCACCAAGCATATTTTCCGGCGCCGTTGCCGGGGAGATCAAGACACGCTGCAAGGGGAGTCTCCACTTCTCAATCTCTTTACTTTGTTTTTGTCTTGCTTTATTTTATTTACTACTTTGTTTGCTGCACTAAATCAAAATACAAAAAAATTAGTTGCTAGTTTTACTTTATTTGCTATCTTGTTTGCTATATCGAAAACACAAAAAAAATTTAATTTACTTGCATTTACTTTACTTATTTCATCATGTTTCCTTTTGATTTTACCACAAAGAGCATACCGGTAGGACGTGGGTCTATAGTTGGGAGAAATAATATAGAAGAATTCTTCAACCATGTTAGTACCATTGAAAATTTTGAAGATAGACACTTGGTAGATCTTGCGCCTACTTATGAAATTGTTGCTGCGCATTTAGTTCGCTTGTTGGAAACTAAATTTGTTAATCTTAATCCTATAATCCAACACATGTTTTTCACACTTGGTGATATGGAAGAAGGGGAAAAGAAAGATTTTGTATTAGAAACCCTTCTTAGAGAATTTGGTGGTCTAGCAAGAGAAGCTAGAAAGGTGTTTGCTAAATTTAATATGCTTGGTTCTCCTACTCATTTTGTTAGTCTCCTTGAAAAGATGGATATGGATAGAATAAGATACACTAATAATATTGATGATGGAGGGGAGATCAAAACACCAATACCATGTAAGCTCCTAGCTATGAATGATGCACTAGAAAATAACTATGCTTGGCTTGTTCCTGAAAATTTGTTTGATGAGAGTAACACGCCTAAGACTAATGAAAAGGGAGATGCTGAAACTTATGTATCTAATATAATATGCCTGGTTGAGAAAAGTCCACACCCCTCTGTAGAAGTACCACCCTTCGATAATACTTGATACACACTTTCTGCGCCTAGCTGAAAGGCGTTAAAGAAAAGCGCTTATGGGAGACAACCCATGTTTTTACCTACAGTACTTTGTTTTTATTTTGTGTCTTGGAAGTTGTTTACTACTGTAGCAACCTCTCCTTATCTTAGTTTTGAGTTTTGTTGTGCCAAGTTAAGCCGTTGATAGAAAAGTAAGTACTAGATTTGGATTACTGCGCAGTTCCAGATTTCTTTGCTGTCACGAATCTGAGTCCACTGCCCTGCAGGAAGCTCAGAAAATTATGCCAATTTACGTGCATGATCCTCAGATATGTACGCAACTTTCATTCAATTTGAGAATTTTCATTTGAGCAAGTCTGGTGCCATTTTAAAATTCGTCAATACGAACTGTTCTGTTTTGACAGATTCTGCCTTTTATTTCGCATTGCCTCTTTCGCTATGTTGGATGAATTTCTTTGATCCACTAATGTCCAGTAGCATTATGCAATGTCCAGAAGTGTTAAGAATGATTGTGTCACCTCTGAATATGTCAATTTATATTGTGCACTAACCCTCTAATGAGTTGTTTCGAGTTTGGTGTGGAGGAAGTTTTCAAGGATCAAGAGAGGAGTATGATGCAACATGATCAAGGAGAGTTAAAGCTCTAAGCTTGGGGATGCACCCGGTGGTTCACCCCTGCATATATCAAGAAGACTCAAGCTGTCTAAGCTTGGGGATGCCCAAGGCATCCCCTTCTTCATCAACAAATTATCAGGTTCCTCCCCTGAAACTACATTTTTATTCGGCCACATCTTATGTGCTTTTTCTTGGAGCGTCGGTTTGTTTTTGTTTTTGTTTTGTTTGAATAAAATGGATCCTAGCATTCACTTTATGGGAGAGATACACACTCCGCTGTAGCATATGGACAAATATGTCCTTGGTTTCTACTCATAGTATTCATGGCGAAGTTTCTCCTTCGTTAAATTGTTATATGGTTGGAATTGGAAAATGATACATGTAGTAATTGCTATAAATGTCTTGGGTAATGTGATACTTGGCAATTGTTGTGCTCATGCTTAAGCTCTTGCATCATATGCTTTGCACCCATTAATGAAGAAATACATAGAGCATGCTAAAATTTGGTTTGCATATTTGGTTTCTCTAAGGTCTAGATAATTTCTAGTATTGAGTTTGAACAACAAGGAAGACGGTGTAGAGTCTTATAATGCTTTCAATATGTCTTTTATGTGAGTTTTGCTGCACCGGTTCATCCTTGTGTTTGTTTCAAATAAGCCTTGCTAGCCTAAACCTTGTATCGAGAGGGAATACTTCTCATGCATCCAAAATACTTGAGCCAACCACTATGCCATTTGTGTCCACCATACCTACCTACTACATGGTATTTTCCAGCCATTCCAAAGTAAATTGCTTGAGTGCTACCTTTAAAATTCCATCATTCACCTTTGCAATATATAGCTCATGGGACAAATAGCTTAAAAACTATTGTGGTATTGAATATGTAATTATGCACTTTATCTCTTATTAAGTTGCTTGTTGTGCGATAACCATGTTTACTGGGGAACGCCATCAAATCATTGTTGAATTTCATGTGAGTTGCTATGCATGTTCGTCTTGTCTGAAGTAAGGGCGATCTACACTGAGTTGAATGGTTTGAGCATGCATATTGTGAGAGAAGAACATTGGGCCGCTAACTAAAGCCATGTTCCATGGTGGAAGTTTCAGTTTTGGACAAACATCCTCAAATCTCTAATGAGAAAAGAATTAATTGTTGTTGAATGCTTAAAGCATTAAAAGAGGAGTCCATTATCTCGTTGTCTATGTTGTCCCGGTATGGATGTCTAAGTTGAGAATAATCAAAAGCGAGAAATCCAAATGCGAGCTTTCTCCTTAGACCTTTGTACAGAGCGGCATAGAGGTACCCCTTTGTGATACTTGGTTAAAGCATATGTATTGCGGTGATAATCCGGTAGTCCAAGCTAATTAGGACAAGGTGCGAGCACTATTAGTACACTATGCATGAGGCTTGCAACTTATAAGATATAATTTACATGATGCATATGCTTTATTACTACCGTTGACAAAATTGTTTCATGTTTTCAAAATCAAAGCTCTAGCACAAATATAGCAATCGATGCTTTTCCTCTATGAGGACCATTCTTTTACTTTCAATGTTGAGTCAGTTCACCTATTTCTCTCCACCTCAAGAAGCAAACACTTGTGTGAACTGTGCATTGATTCTTACATACTCGCTTATTGCACTTATTATATTACTCTATGTTGACAATATCCATGAGATATATATGTTACAAGTTGAAAGCAACCGCTGAAACTTAATCTTCTTTTGTGTTGCTTCAATACCTTTACTTTGAATTATTGCTTTATGAGTTAACTCTTATGCAAGACTTATTGATGCTTGTCTTGAAGTGCTATTCATGAAAAGTCTTTGCTTTATGATTCACTTGTTTACTCATGTCATACACATTGTTTTGATCGCTGCACTCAGTACATATGCTTTACAAATAGTATGATCAAGTTTATGATGGCATGTCACTCCGTAAATTATCTTTGTTATCGTTTTACCTCGCTCGGGACGAGCGTAACTAAGCTTGGGGATGCCGATACGTCTCCAACGTATCGATAATTTCTTGTGTTCCATGCCACATTATTGATGTTATCTACATGTTTTATGCACACTTTATATCATATTCGTGCATTTTCCGGAACTAACCTATTAACAAGATGCCGAAGTGCCGCTTGTCGTTTTCTCGCTGTTTTTGGTTTCGTAAATCCTAGTAAAGAAATATTCTCGGAATTGGACGAAATAAAAGCCCGGAGGCCTATTTTCTCACGAAGCTTCCGGAAGACCGAAGACGAGACGAAGAGGGGCCACGGGGAGCCAAACCCTAGGCGGCGCGGCCCCCCTTGGCCGCGCGGCCCCGTGGTGTGGGCCCCCGTGCCGCCTCTCGACTTGCCCTTCCGCCTACAAATAGCCTCCGTGACGAAACCCCCGCACCGAGAGCCACGATACGAAAACATTACCGAGACGCCGTCGCCGCCGATCCCATCTCGGGGATCCTCGGAGATCGCCTCCGCACCCCGCCGGAGAGGGGATTCATCTCCCGGAGGACTCTACGCCGCCATGGTCGCCTCCGGAGTGATGAGTGAGTAGTCTACCCTCGGACTATGGGTCCATAGCAGTAGCTAGATGGTTGTCTTCTCCCCATTGTGCTATCATTGTCGGATCTTGTGAGCTGCCTATCATGATCAAGATCATCTATATGTAATTCTATATGTTGCGTTTGTTGGGATCCGATGAATAGAGAATACTTGTTATGTTGATTATCAAAGTTATACATGTGTTGTTTATGATCTTGCATGCTCTCCGTTATTAGTAGATGCTCTGGCCAAGTAGATGCTTTTAACTCCAAGAGGGAGTACTTATGCTCGATAGTGGGTTCATGCCCGCATTGACACCGGGACAAGTGACGTAAAGTTTTAAGGTTGTGTTGTGTCGTTGCCACTAGGGATAAAACATTGATGCTATGTCTAAGGATGTAGTTGTTGATTACATTACGCACCATACTTAATGCAATTGTCTCGTTGTTTGCAACTTAATACCGGAGGGGGTTCTGGATGATAACCCGAAGGTGGACTTTTAGGCATAGATGCAGCTTGGATGGCGGTCTATGTACTTTGTCGTAATGCCCAATTAAATCTCACTATACTCATCATGATATGTATGTGCATTGTCATGCTCTCTTTATTTGTCAATTGCCCAACCGTAATTTGTTCACCCAACATGCTGTTCGTCTTATGGGAGAGACACCTCTAGTGAACCTGTGGACCCCGGTCCAATTCTCTTTACCGAAATACAATCTACTGCAATACTTGTTCTACCGTTTTCTCTCGCAAACAATCATCTTCCACACAATACGGTTAATCCTTTGTTACGAGCAAGCCGAGTGAGATTGACAACCTCACCGTTTCGTTGGGGCAAAGTACTTTGGTTGTGTTGTGCAGGTTCCACGTTGGCGCCGGAATCTCCGGTGTTGCGCCGCACTACATCCCGCCGCCATCAACCTTCAACGTGCTTCTTGGCTCCTCCCGGTTCGATAAACCTTGGTTTCTTTCCGAGGGAAAACTTGCTGCTGTGCTCATCATACCTTCCTCTTGGGGTTGCCCAACGAACGTGTGAAATACACGCCATCAAGCATATTTTCTGGCGCCGTTGCCGGGGAACTGAAGAAAAGCTACACCACAAAGATTTCTAACTCCCACGTCAACTACGCACCAGCATGCTTGGCAGCGGGGGCGCAGCGCTCCGGTGCTTCTCCGATGCGCCGCTCCGACACCACTCCGATGGGTCGCCTTCGATAGATTTTCCTTTTATTTATTTAGCTTCACTTGCACGGGCGGAGCGCCTTGGAGGCGAAAGTGGGCTAGGACTCCCCCCTTCCGAAAGTAGTGGACGTATGTTTCTAGCCATATATCCTCATCGATAGTCTTTTGTTTCATGTGCAATCAAGCAAAGCAATGAAAATAGGCCTGGGTTCTCTCGTCCAACATTTTTTTTGAATAGATAAGGCCTCGAAGGGCCTCGAGCTTCCATTACGGCGGTGGGCAAAGTTTTACAAAAAGGACACTGAAATAAAAAGAAATTACAATGAGGTCCTTTACAAATCCAGTCTTCACCCTCAAGAAGATTGTAGAAAACGCAATTGGGTCCAAACACTCTGCCGGCGACGAGCAGCCTCCAACCACGGCCACCTCTACTCAGGCCGCGGACAAAACCATTTGGCCAAGAAGGGGCTTGAACGGACATGGCAAGGCTGAAGATATTCCTCACGCAGAGGAAGAAGACGCTCTGGCAGGCAAGGCTGCCGAGCGAGGCGGGGTCAGCCTCCTGACCAAGGATATCGACGGCGAGATGTGGCCGTCACTTGGGAACCTCCTAGGGGAGACGAAGATCCGAAGCTCCCCGAACAACGCTGAAGCACCACCGGCTCGAGGTGTTCCTCATCCTCTTCCTCGCCACCATGGCAGGCCGAGAGGAGGAAAAGCACCATGAAGCCACCAGTGCGGCGTTGAGGTAGGCTTCTTCTTGATCTGCAGAGCACCAGCAAAGGTGCCTCCTTATCCTCGCCACCCCGACTTGCCAGAAGGAGCCACACCTTGGTAGATGCAGAGCTCAAGAAGAGAGCGGAACTGCACTTATTGACTTCCCCGTCCAGGACGCTCTCACAAGTGACCTCCCACCGGAGGAGCTCACCGGAGAGCAATCCAGAGTTCCAGACACCACCTGACGCCGTGCGAGAGCGCCAGAGAAGTGGGAACCACCAGGTGATGAACTTGAAGTCGCCGATTGCTGCCATCCCCTCTTCCCTCGCCTCCATGGCGGGCCGAAGAAGGAGCAAGCAGCCACCTGCTGTTGTCGCACCTGGGCAAGGCCTTGTTCAAGGCATGGCCGGCAGATGTCCACCCTACCGCCGCCCCATGGACAGCAAGGGAAGAGAACACCCACCATCGCCGGATCTGGTCGAGAGATACCGACGAAGACCGCCCGGCATAACGCCACCTACTGGCACAAGGCCGAACGCTACAACTACTATGTACAGAAAGAACTCTGGTGCCGCTCCCCTGCCTCCATCGACCGCCCTCGCCGGTGAGTTTGGCTTCGGATTGGCCCGGTGAGGTCGAGAGCTCTCTCAGGTAGTGTAGCAAGAGATAGAAGGAATGATAAGAATGAGCCACCTTTTTTTCTCGTCCAACATTCACTTCCCCATATCTGCGCATTGATGATGGGTCCTACTAGGTAGAGACCCATATCTTGGCCACATATCGATGCTGGTACTATTTTGTCTTGGCCTATGCACTGATTCAATGCTTTTCCTTGCTGGTCATCAGCGCATGGTTACTTACTCTCAAAAATATCAGCACATGGTTATACTTTACTAATTACAAATAGGACACGATGTCTGTTGCTACTCCAATTCCTATGTGAATTCATTTTCTAAAAAATCCTATGTGAATCATGAAACCACTACAGACCATATGGGTGGATCTTGGCCATTTTTCCCTCTCTTACTTGCTACTTGCTAGGTTCATTTTTGCGTAAATAAAAAAAAGGAGCATTTCAAGCTAGAAAATCATCTCTTGTTGATATTAATAGAACTTGAAATTGCAGCAAAATTTGGGCGCATAGTTTTAAAAAATCAGAAAAGGTAGAATTTTGCCCCCTCTGTGCTTTTGGTCACGCTCCGCGAGTATTCACTTGCGTGTGGTACTCATGAATTTGTAAAAGTCGTGGCCATGTCTAGCGAATGAGTCATGTACAGTTGAGCCAGTTCATGTCTGCACACAAGTCAAGCAATTCTTTGCCACGGTATGTAAATATGTGATCCGGTTTGGATTTATGTGACGTGAAACACGATCTGTGTGGGCCCTAATTACTGGGGTGTTAATTTGACAATTTGCGAATCCTCTGGAAGGGGTCATGTTCACTTTCATGTTTCAACTCGTTGTCCAGCATGAATTCTGGTGCTCTGTTGACATTATTTCCAGCGAGAAATTAAGATATATAGTATATTCTATACAAGATGCACATCGTCGAGGTACTCTATAACAGCATTTGCCATTTCCGTCAGCGTCAGCGCCGGTGAACACGTGCCCAAATACCAAACCGACCATCCATATATAGTAGCCGAGCAGCGACACCTCACCTTATAATTTAGCTGCATTTGGCGTGCGGTACTCATGAACTTGTCAAGTCCACATCCTGTCAATCTCAAAAAAAAAAAAAAAAAAGTCCACATCCTGTCTACAGGGTAGACTGTCCTTATGTGAGATTATCATTTTGGAGTCAAACGGCGCCCGAGTTCTACACTTCTACAGTAGAATTCGCATGAACTACATAAACAGAAAGAGAGCCCGCCTGCATTTGCACATGCTTTCTACACAACACAGCCATGGATGCCTCGTCACTCTTTGCTGTCCGGCACTCGCCGCTCTTCCTCCTCGTCCTCTTTCTGCTGGTGCCACTCTTCTCCGTCCTCATCCTCTTCTCCTCCAAGAGGAACAAGAAGCTTCTTACACCCAGCAGCAATGGCGGCCAGAAGCTTCCTCCGTCCCCGCCGGGTCTTCCCATCCTCGGCCACCTCCATCTTCTCGGGTCCCTGCCGCACCGGAACCTCCGCTCGCTGGCCGAAGCGCACGGTCCGGTCATGCTGCTGCGCCTCGGCCGCGTGCCCACCGTCGTGGCATCCTCCGCCGCCGCGGCGCAGGAGGTCATGAAGACCCGCGACCTGGCCTACGCGAGCCGCGCCCACATGCTCATGGCCGACAAGCTCCTCTACGGTCAGGACATGGTGCTGGCGCCCTACGGCGAGTACTGGCGCCAGGCGCGCCGCGTGTGCGTGGTGCACCTCCTCAACCCGCGCCGCATCCGCTCCTTCCGCCGCGTCCGGGAGCAGGAGGTCGCCGCCCTGCTCGGCCTCGTCCGCCGCTCGCCTCCGGGCGGCGCCGTGAACCTCAGCGACGTCATCACCTCCTACTCCAACGCCGTCATCAGGCGCGCCGCGTTCGGCGACGGGGAATACGGGCTCGACGGCGACGAAGGCGGAGAGAAGCTCAGGAAGGTGCTCGACGACTTCGAGCACCTGCTGGGGACGGCCACGGTGGGGGAGTTCGTGCCGTGGCTGGCATGGCTCGACACGTTGGCGGGGGTGAATGCCAAGGCGACGCGCACGTTCCAGGCGCTCGACGGGTTGCTCGACCGGGTCATCGCGGTGCACCGCCAGCGGCGCCTCGCTGGTGGACGGCCGGTGGGCGACGACGGCGAGGACGATCGGCGGGACTTTGTGGACGTGCTGCTGGACGTGAACGAGTCGGGAGAAGAGGCCGGCGGAGTCCACTTTGACGAGATCCGCATCAAGGCCATTATGCTGGTAAGTACGTACTCCTCCTATGTTTTGGTCCCGCATGACACTTGACACTACAACGATCAGCTCGATCATGCTATGTAGGCAACACCAGGTGCATGTTGGAACTAATCTTGTTAGTAATTCATTCAGCATGTTTAGTTACGTAGCTAGCTAGCTAGCTGAGATGGATAAACTAGCTCGGGGGCGAAGCTTCCCTCGGGGCAAGGCAGAGCGGTCGCCCTACCTCGATTTTTTGTGACTATATTTAGATGCACCTGTTTTTTCTGAATAATTTAAGTAGTCATACATAAAAAATGGACTTCATATAAAAAATGTATGCTTGTTTTAGTGAACACTCCGTAAAACCGAACCGAAAAGAAGAATTAGGTAGTATAAGAAATATAAACTAGATTTTTTATTACAAAGATTTATCATGAACCTTATTATATACAAGATAACATTGAACTACTTTTTATTCATACACGGAGAATTAGTGGATTTAAACATTTCTTGATATTTAAAAAGTCACATCGTGTTTTCTCCGGCGACATTATCGGCTCAATGAATTGACTTTGCTTTTACCGGTGGCGACGATAACAATTAAAATATATTTTCCAATGATAAAGGTAATCGAGATAGAGTTGCACATCGAATGAGAGATATTCAAAAGTCCTAATCGATAGAATTATAGAAGATTTTTTTTTTAAAAAGAGTAAACCTTTGCCACTCGGATGACAATTTGGTATGTCTGTAGGTTCTAATTATAATAAAATATAACATTTTTATATTTTGTAAGTGATTATGTTATAATCTTATATACATTAATGTCTCATTACCATTTCTGATTTTTTGCATTATTTTCTAAAAATATAGTCGCCCTACCATTGATCATTTATGTCCTTCACCACTGAACTAGCGAGTGGTTAGGTTGTTACAGTCAGGCTAGCTTCATGCGTATGGTGTTTAGCCTGGTAAGTGTGGCCGTTGAGAACTAGTCATGCAAGTGACTAGTCCAACTCGTGAGAATAGGGCTAGGTGTTAGTGGGTTAGTGCATGGTGTTAGTGGCCGGTGTGGGCTCAGGTTGTCATCCTGTGTTGCCTATTTAAGCTGACGAAAGGAATGAGAAAATGTGGCCTGTGGACAGAGAAACCATGTAGCATTCCTGTTGGTGCCAATGAAGTCTCACGGCAAAGCCTTGTGTCTTCCTTGGTGTGTGAGCGTGTGTTTTTCTTGGGTTCTTGCTAAGAGCGTGTGTGTTCATGTGAGAGTGCTGAGAGAGAAGAGGGAGCTGCAAGGTGCAGCCCCCAACAGTGCAAACAGGTCAGAGCTACAGGAAGCGCTGACTCTAATCATCTTCACTTGTCCCCACCAATGCTTATCCAATACGATATCCGTTATCCGACATCCTATTTGGTTGATGTGCAAGTGAACAACGTCTTGTAGGGCGTTACTCGCCGCTCTCAAAGTTCTATGGTGGTAGTGCCTTTCTTGGATACGGACTCTTCATGCAGTCTCCACGTATTTTTGTGTATGCGGCATCTTTTGCCTTCAAGGATGCAGAAGTGAAATACATTAGATGGTACTGGCCTTATTTAATTATTTTTCACTCTTTTCCTGCTGCTTACACATAGGATATATGCTATATGACCTCTGCTTTGAAATGTAAATCTTTTTAGAAAATTTAGCTTTGTAAAAAATGATTACATTTTGGTGCGGAGATAGCAAGTGTGACCTAAACTTCTGCCCACAATTACGCAGGATATGTTCGCCGCTGCCACTGACACGACATACACGGTTTTGGAATGGGCCATGGCGGAGCTCGTCAACCACCCGTCCGAAATGCATAAGCTCCGGGACGAGATCCGCGCCGCCGTCAACAGCGCCAACCACGTCAACGAGGACCACCTCGAGCAGCTTCGCTACCTCAGGGCTGTGATCAAGGAGAGCCTCCGGCTGCAAGCGCCCCTGCCGCTCCTTCTGCCTCGGGAGACGCTCGAGGAGACGGAGCTGCTAGGCTACCGCGTTCCGGCGAGGACCCGAGTGGTGATCAACGCGTGGGCCATCGGCCGCGACCCAGCGACGTGGGAGCGCGCTGACGAGTTCTTCCCGGAGCGGTTCATGGATGACCCAGCAGAGTACGGTGTGGTGCAGGATTTCAGCTTCGTGCCGTTCGGCGCCGGGAGGAGGGGGTGCCCAGGGGCTGGGTTCGCCGCGCCATCGATGGAGCTCGCTCTGGCGAGCCTGCTGTACCATTTCGACTGGGAGCTGCCGAACGGGACGTCCAAGGTGGACATGCGCGAGCAGTTTGGGATCTCGGTGCGACTCAAGGCGCCGCTGCATCTGGTTGCTAAGCCGTGGTCTCCTTGAGCGCCGTGCGTGGCTTGCTTGAAGATCTACTCGACCTTCCATGGCTGATGGATGTGATGTACAGTGGTTTACCGATGTAAGTGCATGTACGTAAGATACAACGTGACTTGCATTGTCACGTAAAGTTACGTCAACAAAAACAATTACACTATTACAATGTATAAAATAAATAAGCTTCATGTGACCAGCAGGAGCCGGAGACTCTTGTGCACGACCTTGATTAAATGGTGCACCCCACAGAAGTGTGAGGAGTTGAGACCGCCGTGACGTTTGGAGGGGCGGAGCCCAATGGGCTAAACCTGATGCACGGGCATGAGGGTACATAAATAATTTTAGTAGTACTTAGAGCATCTCTAGCAGAGCCCGTAAAAATGCGAACCGAAAAATACGAGTTCAGTACACCAAATTCGTGTTTACGGGCCGGAAAATGGCAGGCGCAGAACAGAGCCCGTAACGAAAACTGAAAAACAGAATATTCTGTTTTTCAGTTTCGGTTTACGGTCTCTGTTCTGCACATGCAGGTTCCAAACCCGTAAAGGCAGGATTTGTGATAGAATTCATATGCAACACATACACCAATCTATCATAATTAATCAAATAATCATCCAAATTATTACAACACATAAATAATTGTCTGAACCAAATTATTACAATAGTTTTGGGAAAATTGAACAAATGTAAAATGTCTCAACCAAATTACAACAACTCTCAGAAAATTGGACAAATGCACAAATGTCTCAATAATGATACATGTGACAAACAAATGAATGGAATGGTAGGATCAAAGGCGACGACCATGTCGCTGCCAGTGGTGCATCTTCAAATCATAGACGAGCTGGGCATGGGTATTGGCATTCTCAATCTGCCGATGTGTTTCAAGGAAATCTTCAATGCGATCCGGATTGCGTTGGGGTTCCACTCGGGTGTCAACATTTTCATAGAAGCAGGGCAACCTCAACTCTCTTTCATCCTCGATGATCATGTTGGGAAGAATCACACAACATGTCATGATGTTGATAAGGGTTTTCTTACATGTTTACTTATTGCACTTGTTATATTGCTTTATGTTGACAATTATCCATGAGATATATATGTTGAAGTTGAAAGCAACCGCTGAAACTTATATCTTCCTTTGTGTTGCTTCAATGCTTTTACTAAGAATTTATTGCTTTATGAGTAACTCTTATGCAAGTCTTATTGATGCTTGTGTTGAAAGTATTATTCATGAAAAGTCTTTGCTATATGATTCAATTGATTACTCATTGCATTAACATTGCTTCGAATCGCTGCATTCATCTCATATGCTTTACAATAGTATGATTAAGATTATGTTGGTAGCATGTCACCTCAGAAATTATCTTTTATCGTTTACCTACTCGAGGACGAGTAGGAACTAAGCTTAGGGATGCCGATACGTCTCCAACGTATCTATAATTTCGATGTTCCATGCTTGTTTTATGACAATACCGACATGTTTTGTTCACACTTTATGTCATTATTATGCGTTTTCCGGAACTAACCTATTGACGAGATGCCGAAAGGCTAGTTGCTTTTTCTGCTCGTTTTTGGTTCCGAAAGGCTGTTCGGGCAATATTCTCGGAATTGGACGAAATCAACGCCAAACCTCCTATTTTTCCCGGAAGGCTCCGAACACCGAAGAAGAGTCGGGGAGGGGCCGGGGGCCACCACACCATAAGGCGGCGCGGGCCAAACCCCGGCCGCGCCGGCCTAGGGTGAGGCCACCCCTGTCGACCCTCCCGCGCCGCCTCTTCGCCTATATAACCCCTTTCGACCTAAAAACGCAGGACCTCTCGACGAAACTCCGAGAAAGACTCCAGGGGCGCCGCCACATCGCGAAACTCCAATTCGGGGGACAGAAGTCTCTGTTCCGGCACCCTGCCGGGACGGGGAATTGCCCCCGGAGTCATCTCCACCGCCGTCTCTGTAACGGCCCCGGGTAGCACCCTACTAGTTTTGCTTGTGCTTTTCTTTTATGCATCATCATAACATCATGCATGCATCTCATCCGTGTTTTTACAAAATAAAATATATTTTATAAACCCTAAGTTTTTCCTTTTCCCTCTCATATGGTTCTCATATAACACCTCCTCTTCTCTTTCTTTTAAAACAAACCCTAAAAGAAAATATATCAAAACAATAAAATAATTTAAATGCTTTTCTTTCAAAATAAGGTTTGAATTCTGGTTTGAATTCAAATGTGCAAAACAGTTTTGAAAAGAAAAGAGAAAGAGTTTTAAAAGAAAACCCCCTCCAACTCCATGGGCTGCCTCTCTCTCTCTAGCCCATCTTCTTTCCTCCACCTCTGGCCCGAGCCGGCCACTTCCCCTTTCAGCCCAAGCCCACCGGCCATACCCCTTCGATCTTTTCTTCCCCGTCCTTGTCGTCATCCCCAGAGAGAGCACGAGCATGGCGTGAGCTTCCCATCTCTGTCCACCACCTCCTCCTTTCCCCCTCCTTT
The DNA here is from genome assembly GCF_022539505.1 of Lolium rigidum. Classification (NCBI taxonomy): domain Eukaryota; kingdom Viridiplantae; phylum Streptophyta; class Magnoliopsida; order Poales; family Poaceae; genus Lolium; species Lolium rigidum. The sequence continues at coordinate 359,229,594 of NC_061513.1, read as the reverse complement.
TAATCCCTCTCCAGATCCCTAGCAAACCCTAGCCATCTCCCCTCCACGCCGCCGCCACCTACCTCCCTCCACCCTTTCTTTTTCTCCTCTCTCTGTGAACAAACGAAGGGGAAAACCCCACAGCTCCGACTCCACCTCGCCATGGCGCCGCCGCTATGGTCCATCCCCCGACGATCTGAGACCACCACCGGAAGCGCCTCGACGTCCTCTACCTCCCTCTGCAAGGAATCGACCCACGGCGCCTTGAAGCACCCGCACCACCGCCGGTTCTTCACAATGGCCGCCATACTCCGGCGTCGATTCCGGCCGCCCTCGTCCCCCTCCGGCCAAACCGAGCACATCTTCGGCTCCCCCGTGTCCAGGCGCACCCTCGACGCCCTCGCGCTCGCGCTGTTTCGCACGCAACTGTCAAGTTCTTCTCCGGCCAGGGCCGTCCGCCATGGCTGCCAACCGTGAGCTCCGCCTCTACCTCCTTCATGTTGCTGCGAGCCCTCCTCTTGACACGATCCGACCAGTAGCATACTGGTTCGTCCTTGGTTTCCCCAATCGTTTGGCCTGAGTTCAAATCCCACCCCATGCGGATTAATCCATCCTTTTGTCTCTGTTTTGTTCAGATCTGGCGTTGAGAGATGTTTCACTTAGCCCATGAGATCTTCCTAATCGTCAATAGCAGGTAGCTCATCTGGTTGTTCTCTGATATGCACCATCGAGATCATGTGTTCAATTCCCAGTCAAAGCGAATATAACTCGCCAATCTTTTTTGTTTTCTGCTCCAGATCCACACACGGGCCTCGGCCCAGTTCTTCCCGATGAAGCCCGCTGCTCTGCGCGTCCAGCAGCCAGGTTCTCTCCGATGCAGCAGCAGGCCAGGTCCGGCCCAGTTCCCTGTGCGGAGCCTTTCTTTTATATGTTTTGCATGTAATGGTTAAATCCATATCTTTTGAATCCTATTTTCAAATACAAAGTATTTTATATGAAAATTGATCAGAAAAACATAAGGAACATGAATATGCCATCCATTCATCTGTTTGCATCTCGCATCATGTCGCTCGTGGATAGTCGTGTATGTTCACCTTACATATATGCGGAGTATTTTGGATTTCCAACTATGGTTTTCCCCGCTCCGTTTAATATTGATGTAGCTCACCCATGCCTTGTGTTGCCATGCTAATGAACACTTAACTTTGTCGGTAGAAAATGCAACTCCAACTTTAATTTGTTTGTCCGGGGTTCCGACTCCGATTAATTTGGATAAGATGCATTGCACCATCTATGCCATGCCATGCATATCATCTTCATCATGCTCGGTTCTTATTCCGTAGTTGTAAACTTTGCATCCGTTGTTTGCTGTAGCATTTGCTTCTTCCCGGATAGGATCGCGAAGTGGTGATGTGAGATACGACAAGTTCTCCGGATGTTCCTCGGCAAGCTTTAACAGGCAAGCATTTCCCCTATACTCCTGTCCCTGCAGGAGTCGCTCACCTATTTTATTTTGCCTTCTCCCTCATGCTATCCTTAAGTTGCGTTCTTGTCACGTGTCCCTTCCACTTGTTACCCCAAGCAGCCCATATTGCCACCATCACCTCCTACGGCTATTGTTTGATTATCGAGTCTGCCCTTGCGAGTCGTAGTGCATGCTAGTGCTGTTTATATCTCGTTACCGTTATTGTTATCTTATCGGGTTATATGTTGGGAAGAATCATGGTTACTCTAGTTGTTGATATTTGTTTAGCGGAGGCATCGGTGGGTCAGTCTGATCGTTTTATGACGGCTCACTTGTGTTTCCTAAATATCTTAGGACCCCGAGTTCTTGTTATCTGTTCCGAGACTGAGCGCTCTAACCACACGTGGGTATGCTTACCGGGTCTCCCCTTGACCACTGCCGGAATCTACAGCTTTGTCCAGTGGCCGCAACTAGTTTGAATGTTTGTTTGTTTCTCCCGGGCGTGCAAGCATGTTTCTTTGTGGTCAGATGATATGATATTATTTTTGGGGAAGCCATGTTGCCTTGTAACCCCGTTGTCTCTTGCACGTCCGTAGGTGCGGCACGTATTGTTAAGAGGTCATCCTCTAGTGGGCTCTGATTGTGACGCCCCGGAACCGGTACCATGAGGATTCCAGCGATCCCGCCGAAATCCGCACGATATCGATTCAGAGACGCCCTCCGACACGACGTGCGCGACAATTCACACACGTGATGCCAGAGGAATTAACACGAGAGGTAACATTAAAACAGGATTACAATAGAGCCCACAAGAAAACATATATTACAACAACGACTCCAACGAGTCAAGATACAAATATACAATACAAAGATCCAATTCATACAAAAGATCGAATACGTCCGACTACGGACAAGATACAAATTGGACTAAGAGTCCTGAAGATAACCAGTGGCGTCCATAACCCTGCCCAGGCCAAGCCGGAAGGGTAACCTTGCTAACGTCGTCTTCACCGAACATATCTTCATACCTGCCCGGTTATATCCCGTAGAAGCAGCAATAAGTACGGGTTCGTACTTAACAAGACTTCAAGACGTATAAGCATTCGTCAACCGGCCGTCCTTTGTACTTGAGGCACGCAGGGGACTTAGAGGACGCAAGAGGAACGTCATAGGCAATATGGTGGGGTTAGGCGGCAGCGCGCAAGCACTAAAAACCTATAGAGACACTCTACAACATTCGTCTAATCAGAGAAGGTGAGAGAGCGCACAACTAACAGTTCTATACTCGCAAACATAACACAGCTCGATGTGTTCCCCTTCGCCAAGAGGTACCGGCAAAGGCACTCACACGGTTGTCAAGTTTTAACCAGCTTATTATTTAAGTTGTTCCGTCTTACTATGCAAGTTATTAGTATTGAAACAACAGGTGTAAGTTGTCTATGGTCGAGTCATACAGCCTCCAAGTCGTCCATAACCGCGACGCGGCTTATCGATAAGATTGTAACCACGAGGGGTGCCCAAATGTGCCCACACGCACGATCAACCCACTTACGACAGGTGGATATCACGACACGCACTCTCCTTCACTACAACAATGTCCAGGAAGCCACCTAACTAAGTTAAACCCGTATCAGAGTCCGGCCGTGCTCCGAAGCGGACTTAGCTGTTTGCGTCTACGGCTTTCAGATGGAAACAGTGCCCGCAGGGTGAATCCATCTTCAGCAATACGTACCGCGCCTACGAGCGTGCAAGAGACAACGGGGTTACAAGGCAACATGGCTTCCCCAAAAGTAACATCATATCATCTGACCACAAAGAAACATGCTTGCACGCCCGGGAGAAGCAAAACAAACATCCAAACTAGTTGTGGCCACTGGACAAGGCCGTAGATTCCGGCGGTGGTCGAGGAGACCGGTAAGCATACCCACGTGTGGTTAGAGCGCTCGGTCTCGGAACAGATAACAAGAACTCGAGGTCCTAAGATATTTAGGAAACACAAGTGAGCCGTCATAAAACGATCAGCTGACCCACCGATGTCTCCGCTAAACAAATGTCAACAACTAAAGTAATCATGATTCTTCCCAACATATAACCCGATAAGATAACAAAAACGGTAACAAGATAAGACAGCACTAGCATGCACTACGACTCGCAAGGGTAGACTCGATAACCAAACAATAGCCATAGGAGGTGGTGGTGGCAATATGGGCTGCTTGAGGTAACATGTGGAAGGGACACGTGACAAGAACGCAACTTAAGGATAGCATGAGGGAGAAGGCAAAATAAAATAGGTGAGCGACTCTCGCAGGGACAGGAGTATAGGGGAAATGCTTGCCTGTTAAAGCTTGCCGAGGAACATCCGGAGAACTTGTCGTATCTCACCACACCACTTCACGATCCTATCCGGGAAGAAGCAAATGCTGGAACACACAACGCATGCAAGTCTTACTACTACGGATAAAGAAGATCCAGCATGATCAAGATGATATGCATGACATGGCAATTATGATGCGATGCAACTTATCCAATTTAAGCGGAATCGGAATCCCGAACAAACAAATTAGGTTATGGTTGCATTTTCTACCGACAAATTTAAGTGTTGATTAACATGGCATATCATGGCAGGGGTGATCTACTTCAATTTTAAACGGAGCGGGGAAACCATAGGTGGATATCCGAAATACTCCGCATATATGTTAGGTGAACATGCATAACTATCATCGAACGAACATGATGCGAGATGCAAACAGATGAATGGATGGCATATTCATGTTCCTCTCATTTTTCTGATCAATTTTCATATATAATACTTTTCATTTCGATAAACGGTTTGAAAGATATGAATTTCGCAAGATTTAAACATTTTATTGCAAAATAAAAAAAGAGAGGAAAGGCAGGGGGCGAACTGGGCCGAACCTGCTCACTTCTGGACCGGAACTAAACCTGCGGCGGCGTCGGATGAAGGCTAGCGCCGGGAGAAGAATCTGGGCCAAGGCCCATCCACGGATCTGGGGAGAAAACAGCAAAAAGGTGTGGCTTAATTGCCAGGTTTGGGATTTGAACTCTGGTCTCACAGGAATTAGATCAAGGGTAGAACCAGACGGGCTGCTGCGTGGATGTTGAACATGATGGGCCGCAGCTGCTCTTGAAGCACGAGAAACGGAGACCTTGGACAGAACAACCATGTCTGGGAGGATCTGGTCGACCACGAGCCTGACGATTCGAGGCGAAGCGGGGCAAGGCACTAGGCGTCGAGGGCGCGCCTCGTCGTGGCGGTTCAGCTTCGGGTGGTGGGATGGCCGGGGAAGGACCAGGCCGGCCGGAATCGAAGATTAGCTCGCCGGAGACGGAGAAGGAATCGGCGATTTTGCGGGCGATTGGAGAGGTTCCGGTTCGATTCCTTGCACTAGGTTGAAGAGGACGACGAGGCGCATCTCCCGGTGCCCTCAGAACGGCGAGGGGTGGTGTGTAGCGGCGGCGCCATGGTGGGTGGAAGAGGTACTGTGGGGTTTCTCCCCTTCGTTTTGCTCACATAGAGAGGAGGAAGATGGCGGCGCGAGGGTGGGAGAAGGGCTAGGGTTTGCTGCTGCACTGGGGTGGGGATTAAAAGGGAGAAGGGAGGAGCAGGTGGAAGGGTGGTGCGGTGGTGGTGGAGGACCACGGTGGTCACGCTCCTCTCGTGAGGGGAGAAGACGACAAGGGGAAGGGAGATCTTTTCCCACCGAAGGGGTACGGGCCAGAAGATTGGTTGGGCCAAAGGAGAAGGAAAGGAGAAGCTGGGCCGCCGGATCAAGTTAGATGGGCTGCTGGGTTAGAGGGGTTAGGATTTCCTCCTTTTGTTTTGTTTTTAGAAAACTATTTTGTATATTAGTTTGAAACAAAACCAGACCAACATAAATTTTATATTTTATAAAACTTATGAAAATAATTTTATTTTGCTTCGATAGTTTTGTTTTAGGGTTTGTTAAAATGAAAAGACAAAGGTAGGGTATATTATACATACCATATGAGAGGGGGAACAATATAATTTTTATTTAAAATAATTTTTATTTGATAAAACCTTGTGGATGATATGATGCATATGCCATGATGACTTGGAACGACACGGAAAAACAAGCAACGGAGAAAAATCTAATATTGGGGTTTTTCCGGGTCGTTACTCTGATCCTCTTAGCCGTTCTCGCAACAGCTAGGTCCGCGTCAGAGTTCCGATCGGGCTCTGAAACGGGTTAACTTAGTTAGGTGGCTTCCTGGACATTGTTGTGGTGAAGGAGAGTGCGAGTCGTGATATCCACACGTCGCAAGTGGGTTGAGCGTGCGTGTGGGCACATTTGGGCACCCCTGCAGGGTTACATCTTATCGATAAGCCGTGTCCGCGGTTATGGACGACTTGGAGCTGTATGACTCGACCATAGACAACTTACACCTGTTGTTTATTAATAATAACTTGCGTAGTAAGTTAGTACAACTTCAATAATAAATGGTCAAAACTTGATAACCGTGTGAGTGCCTTTGTAAGTACTTCCTTGCGAGGGGGGAACGCATCGGCTGTGTTATGTTTGCAGAGTATAGAACTGTTAGTTTATGCGCTCTCTCATCCTCTCTGATTAGACGAACGTTGTAGAGTGTCTCTATAGGTTTTTTTTTAGTGCTTGTGCGCTGCCGCTTAACCCCACCAAATTGCCTATGACGTTCCTCTTGCGTCCTCTAAGTCCCCTGCGTGCCTCAAGTACAAAGGACGACTGGTTGACGAATGCTTATACGTCTTGAAGTCTTGTTAAGTACGAACGCGTACTTATTGCTGCTTCTACGGGATATAACCGGGCAGGTATGAAGATATGTTCGATGAAGATGACGCTAGCAAGGTTACCCTTCCGGCTTGGCACAGGCGGGGTTATGGACGCCATCGGTTATCTTCAGGACTCTTAGTCCAATTTGTATCTTGTCCGTACTCGGACGTATTCGATCTTTTGTATGATTTGGATCTTATGTTGTATATTTGTATCTTGACTCGTTGGAGTCGTTGTTGTAATATATGTTTCTTGTGGGCTCTATTGTAATCCTCGTTGTAATGTTACCGCTCGTGTTAATTCCTCCGGCATCACGTGTGTGATTCGTCGCGCACGTCGTGTCGGAGGGCGTCTCGAATCGATATCGTGCGGATTTCGGCGGGATCGCTTGGAATCCTCATGGTACCGGTTCCGGGGCGTCACAAGTTGGTATCAGAGCCTCAGGTTGACGGTACCCCACTAGTCCAGCCTGTAGGATAACCTTGCCAACGGACGTTGTTGTGTCTAGTGTCAAAACTATTTTCTGAAAACTCGTTGGATAGATCTGAATAGCTCTGAATTTTTCTCCTTACCTCAATTCTTTCTCCTCTTACCTTTGCGAGTTTTGAGTCTTCTCTCTTATCTAAGTTTTCTGAGTCTTAGGTCTCTACGCGGGTTGGACGATCTTTGCCCCATCCTAATAGGTTCGATCTTTGGAGGATCTGACAGAAGTACATCATCAACAGCGGAACAACGACTTCTTGTTGGTGGTGTCGCCGATCTACATGGAGCAAGAACTCTTGTTAGTGGTTTCGAGGAGATCGAGACGTCGCCTGAAGATCCGATAGTTCACCTCTCTTTCCCCGTACCATGGCGTGGAATCTCGGGGCGAGATTCCTTGTTAGTGGTGTCGATTGTAACGGCCCCGGGTAGCACCCTACTAGTTTTGCTTGTGCTTTTCTTTTATGCATCATCATAACATCATGCATGCATCTCATCCGTGTTTTTACAAAATAAAATATATTTTATAAACCCTAAGTTTTTCCTTTTCCCTCTCATATGGTTCTCATATAACACCTCCTCTTCTCTTTCTTTTAAAACAAACCCTAAAAGAAAATATATCAAAACAATAAAATAATTTAAATGCTTTTCTTTCAAAATAAGGTTTGAATTCTGGTTTGAATTCAAATGTGCAAAACAGTTTTGAAAAGAAAAGAGAAAGAGTTTTAAAAGAAAACCCCCTCCAACTCCATGGGCTGCCTCTCTCTCTCTAGCCCATCTTCTTTCCTCCACCTCTGGCCCGAGCCGGCCACTTCCCCTTTCAGCCCAAGCCCACCGGCCATACCCCTTCGATCTTTTCTTCCCCGTCCTTGTCGTCATCCCCAGAGAGAGCACGAGCATGGCGTGAGCTTCCCATCTCTGTCCACCACCTCCTCCTTTCCCCCTCCTTTTAATCCCTCTCCAGATCCCTAGCAAACCCTAGCCATCTCCCCTCCACGCCGCCGCCACCTACCTCCCTCCACCCTTTCTTTTTCTCCTCTCTCTGTGAACAAACGAAGGGGAAAACCCCACAGCTCCGACTCCACCTCGCCATGGCGCCGCCGCTATGGTCCATCCCCCGACGATCTGAGACCACCACCGGAAGCGCCTCGACGTCCTCTACCTCCCTCTGCAAGGAATCGACCCACGGCGCCTTGAAGCACCCGCACCACCGCCGGTTCTTCACAATGGCCGCCATACTCCGGCGTCGATTCCGGCCGCCCTCGTCCCCCTCCGGCCAAACCGAGCACATCTTCGGCTCCCCCGTGTCCAGGCGCACCCTCGACGCCCTCGCGCTCGCGCTGTTTCGCACGCAACTGTCAAGTTCTTCTCCGGCCAGGGCCGTCCGCCATGGCTGCCAACCGTGAGCTCCGCCTCTACCTCCTTCATGTTGCTGCGAGCCCTCCTCTTGACACGATCCGACCAGTAGCATACTGGTTCGTCCTTGGTTTCCCCAATCGTTTGGCCTGAGTTCAAATCCCACCCCATGCGGATTAATCCATCCTTTTGTCTCTGTTTTGTTCAGATCTGGCGTTGAGAGATGTTTCACTTAGCCCATGAGATCTTCCTAATCGTCAATAGCAGGTAGCTCATCTGGTTGTTCTCTGATATGCACCATCGAGATCATGTGTTCAATTCCCAGTCAAAGCGAATATAACTCGCCAATCTTTTTTGTTTTCTGCTCCAGATCCACACACGGGCCTCGGCCCAGTTCTTCCCGATGAAGCCCGCTGCTCTGCGCGTCCAGCAGCCAGGTTCTCTCCGATGCAGCAGCAGGCCAGGTCCGGCCCAGTTCCCTGTGCGGAGCCTTTCTTTTATATGTTTTGCATGTAATGGTTAAATCCATATCTTTTGAATCCTATTTTCAAATACAAAGTATTTTATATGAAAATTGATCAGAAAAACATAAGGAACATGAATATGCCATCCATTCATCTGTTTGCATCTCGCATCATGTCGCTCGTGGATAGTCGTGTATGTTCACCTTACATATATGCGGAGTATTTTGGATTTCCAACTATGGTTTTCCCCGCTCCGTTTAATATTGATGTAGCTCACCCATGCCTTGTGTTGCCATGCTAATGAACACTTAACTTTGTCGGTAGAAAATGCAACTCCAACTTTAATTTGTTTGTCCGGGGTTCCGACTCCGATTAATTTGGATAAGATGCATTGCACCATCTATGCCATGCCATGCATATCATCTTCATCATGCTGGTTCTTATTCCGTAGTTGTAAACTTTGCATCCGTTGTTTGCTGTAGCATTTGCTTCTTCCCGGATAGGATCGCGAAGTGGTGATGTGAGATACGACAAGTTCTCCGGATGTTCCTCGGCAAGCTTTAACAGGCAAGCATTTCCCCTATACTCCTCGTCCCTGCAGGAGTCGCTCACCTATTTTATTTTGCCTTCTCCCTCATGCTATCCTTAAGTTGCGTTCTTGTCACGTGTCCCTTCCACTTGTTACCCCAAGCAGCCCATATTGCCACCATCACCTCCTACAGCTATTGTTTGATTATCGAGTCTGCCCTTGCGAGTCGTAGTGCATGCTAGTGCTGTTTATATCTCGTTACCGTTATTGTTATCTTATCGGGTTATATGTTGGGAAGAATCATGGTTACTCTAGTTGTTGATATTTGTTTAGCGGAGGCATCGGTGGGTCAGCTGATCGTTTTATGACGGCTCACTTGTGTTTCCTAAATATCTTAGGACCCCGAGTTCTTGTTATCTGTTCCGAGACTGAGCGCTCTAACCACACGTGGGTATGCTTACCGGGTCTCCCTTGACCACTCGCCGGAATCTACGGCTTTGTCCAGATGGCCGCAACTAGTTTGAATGTTTGTTTGTTTCTCCCGGCGTGCAAGCATGTTTCTTTGTGGTCAGATGATATGATATTATTTTTGGGGAAGCCATGTTGCCTTGTAACCCCGTTGTCTCTTGCACGTCCGTAGGTGCGGCACGTATTGTTAAGAGGTCATCCTCTAGTGGGCTCTGATCCTCTTAGCCGTTCTCGCAATAGCTAGGTCCGCGTCAGAGTTCCGATCGGGCTCTGAAACGGGTTAACTTAGTTAGGTGGCTTCCTGGACATTGTTGTGGTGAAGGAGAGTGCGAGTCGTGATATCCACCTGTCGCAAGTGGGTTGAGCGTGCGTGTGGGCACATTTGGGCACCCCTGCAGGGTTACATCTTATCGATAAGCCGTGTCCGCGGTTATGGACGACTTGGAGCTGTATGACTCGACCATAGACAACTTACACCTGTTGTTTATTAATAATAACTTGCGTAGTAAGTTAGTACAACTTCAATAATAAATGGTCAAACTTGATAACCGTGTGAGTGCCTTTGTAAGTACTTCCTTGCGAGGGGGGAACGCATCGGCTGTGTTATGTTTGCAGAGTATAGAACTGTTAGTTTATGCGCTCTCTCATCCTCTCTGATTAGACGAACGTTGTAGAGTGTCTCTATAGGTTTTTTTAGTGCTTGTGCGCTGCCGCTTAACCCCACCATATTGCCTATGACGTTCCTCTTGCGTCCTCTAAGTCCCCTGCGTGCCTCAAGTACAAAGGACGACTGGTTGACGAATGCTTATACGTCTTGAAGTCTTGTTAAGTACGAACCCGTACTTATTGCCGCTTCTACGGGATATAACCGGGCAGGTATGAAGATATGTTCGATGAAGACGACGCTAGCAAGGTTACCCTTCCGGCTTGGCCTGGGCAGGGTTATGGACGCCATCGGTTATCTTCAGGACTCTTAGTCCAATTTGTATCTTGTTCGTACTCGGACGTATTCGATCTTTTGTATGATTTGGATCTTATGTTGTATATTTGTATCTTGACTCGTTGGAGTCGTTGTTGTAATATATGTTTCTTGTGGGCTCTATTGTAATCCTGTTGTAATGTTACCGCTCGTGTTAATTCCTCTGGCATCACGTGTGTGATTCGTCGCGCACGTCGTGTCGGAGGGCGTCTCTGAATCGATATCGTGCGGATTTCGGCGGGATCGCTGGAATCCTCATGGTACCGGTTCCGGGGCGTCACAGTCTCCACCGCCATCTTCACCGCCATCGCTGCCTCCATGATGAGGAGGGAGTAATTCACCCCCGGGGCTGAGGGCTCCGCTGTAGCTATGTGGTTCATCTCTCTCTTTGTGATCAAGTTGAGTATTATCTATGTGCTACTCTAGTGATGTTATTAAAGTATTCTATTCCTCCTCCGCGGTGTAATGGTGACAGTGTGTGCACCGCGTAGTACTTGGCATGGATTATGATTGTGATCTCTTGTAGATTATGAAGTTAACTATTGCTATGTTAGTATTGATATGATCTATGCCTCCTTCATAGTATGATGGTGACAGTGTGCATGCTATGTTAGTTCTCGGTGTGATTGTGTTGATCTATCTTGCACTCTAAGGTTATTTAAACATGAATATCGAATACTGTGGAGCTTGTTAACTCCGGCATCAGATGTTCTTCTTCCCCATGACGATGCTCCAACGGCTGGAGCCGGATGTGATGGGGGAGGAGTCGGCGGGGTTCTTCATCTTCAATAAGGCCTTCTGCTCTTGCAGATTCGATGCAGGCGGGCAAGAATTAGGTGCTCCCTTCTCTAGCCAAGGTGATATGGAGGATGGTGGGCTTCAATTCGGACGTTGCCTTGCGCTCAATCTGCAGCGGGGGAGTGTGGAAGCTGCTCCTGGGAGTCAATCAACGGTGGCTCGTTGTCAGACGCCGTCCAAGATGGTCGTAGGGCGATCGCTCCCGCCCTCGTGGCTGTTGGCTTCGGTTTCTTCCGGCAGGCGTGCGCAGGTGAATCCTAACCTCCAGGCTTCTATGACATCGCGGAGGCCCCTCAACTCTCATGCAGTTAGGTCCCAGAGCATCGCTCCAAGTGGTCATGTCCTCGGCTACGATGCCCTTGGATGCACGGCAGCGCGCAAAAGCGGTGGTCAAGGAGCTGGACCTGATGGATTTTTCTCTGTTTTTTCTAGGGTCATCTGTGCCACCCTACGCCACCACCGCAACCGCTACCCCACCGCCTCCATGGCCGCCGCCTATCGGCTTGTGAGCACGGGTTTGCACCACCGCCGCCATGGCCGCAGCCTCTCGCCTTGTGAGCACGGGCTCGGACCACCGCATCCTCCATTGCCGCTGCCTATCGTCTTGTGAGCACGGGCTCGTATCACCACATCCTGCTCTTAGGAAATGCTAATCTGGGGCGTGCGGTTATAATTTTACAGCAAGAGGGCCATACTCTCATTGGCGACCGTCGTAAGGCCTATAAAGCTGCAGCAAAAGAGGCATGGCACCCAATTCCTGATGCACAAGTGGAGTTTGGTGTTTCAACAGTTTTATCAAGGATTTGGTTGTCAAGTACGGAATAATTCCTGAATCAGTGTAAGTACTGACCCACCGTTGATTCAGATTATGCAAGCATTCAAAATGCAGAGTTGGGATAACACAGTAAAACATCTTCCCTTGGAGCCTCCAGAGCTCCCTGTGATGTGGGGGTGTTAGGGACTAGCTGGATGAAATCAGTGGGAATTAGTGCTACAAATATGGTCTGCAAGAAAATAGTAAGACAATACCACGGAAGCTAGTTGTGTGGTCGTTTCATTTCCTAGCTGCTTCAAACACCCAAGGAATCAGAAACAACCAAAAAACGTAAGAAAACCAAAGCAGACCTCGTCCTAGCTAGCTCTCTCCAGCAAGCCAAACGTCAAAAATCATACTCCATGATCAGGCAATAAAGCCAAAGCTAGACCAGGGAAGAGCGATTTACCTGCTGATTGCCACACCACACCTCCCCCATCTCAGAAGCGTCCTCGCCCGCCCTGCCACGCCAAAGATCAGATCGACGACCTCCTCTTGTCTCGCCTCTTCTCGTCTCGTCTGCTCTCCTCTCCTCTCCTCTCCTCTCCTCTTGGAAGTCTAAGTCGGTCGCACGCGCAAGCCGCACGCGGTGGGTTCATCCCTCTTGGTATTTATAGACGGGAGTCCAAGCTTAGAGCTTTTGGTTCAAAATTTGTAACTCTGGCGCCAAATATTGAATTTTTACGGAAGAGGCTGGAAGAAGATGGGTTAATTGTCTCGAGAAATCAATCGGTCCATCCTCCGTGTTTAAGTCTGCGCTTGCATGAGCCGCTAATTAATCAATGGAAATAGTGGTTTCTGGGCCAGTATTTATACATGGATTCCAACTGATCTCTACTTTCTATGTTTATTACTCACCCCGACTAATTTCAGCACGAGAGAAGTTATGGCAGTGGCTCCAGAGCAAATAAGTTATACTACTCCAGAAGCAGGCGTGCATGGCAGGTAGCGAAAAACGAGGAGGCGGTGCCCAGTAAATCAGCAAGGATTTAAGGAGGAGAGAGTAGTTAGGGATGAGATTGGAAACTATTTTTCACTGCAACCTTCCTTAATCAGCGCGCCGAAAAATTTACGCATTGAAATGGAGGGAGTATATGGTATGGACTGAAATAAAATTTTCTTCCTCTCTGTATTTGTTTTCTTAGTTTTATGTATTGTTGACTGTTGTGAACTAAGACGAGGGGTTAATTATCGCGAGGAACCAAACCGTCCATCCGGTGAATCAGATCCATGCCTCCGTGCTACTGCTAGTCAATCAATGTAGTTAGGAGTTTCCACGCCAATAGTTAGCTAGATTGCAGGTTGGTCTCTACTCTATTACACACCCCGAGTAATTTTAGCACGAAAGGAAGATATGGCACTGCCTCCAGAGCAAATACGCTATGTATATGGTATGGACCGAAATATATTTTTGCCAAGCTAGTTTTCTGCATTGGTGACTGTTGGGAACCAAAAAAAAAAAAAAAAAATTGGAATCAATCAACTTTGGATGACCCGTTTTTGAAATGCTGGAATTACTTGTTTTGATTTAGTAAATAAACTAGAATACCCTTCTAGACATACAGAGACTTGCTTTGTCCTATTGCTTTATCCTTCTTCTCTCACATTTTTTACTCCATCCATCCGCAAATAAATGTAATTATACCTTTGTCCTATGTCTACCTTTTAATATGAATCTAATGATTTTAATTTAATGTCATAAATATTGCCAGGTTTCCTTACAAAGTAAGTCCAATTTAAATGAGTTTAACATAGGACAAAGGTAGAAATACCACTTATCCACAGAACGGAGGGTTAAGCAATAAATAAGATGAAATTTTGGCATGGCCTTGGCAATTTTTTGGACATCCACATCAGACAGAAAAAAATATGGAACAATATAATGTCACTTGAGTTGCATCACAAACATAACACATACACACCAGCTCACAGATGGAGCCAGCCAAGGTTCTAAACTTGAAACAACAACAAAAGTACACGGTCACCGACAAAACTGAATTAAGTCTCAGCAGCAAGTTACTCGGACAAAAAAAAGGTCACGGCAGCAAGTTGTCGTCACCACCACCTCCGACGGCCGCGGACAGCTGCTAAGCAGACAACCCCAGCAACAAGGTAGGTGAAGCTGCAGTTGCAGACCAACCAGCTCATCTCCAGGCTAGAAAAGGCAGCTCGTCCTCTCCTCGCTCGGCACCTCATACCATCTCAGGTTAGGTTTCTGAGGAAGGGTGGTGCCAGCGACCATACCGTCCTACAGCAGCTACACACATCAAGGGAGAGCCACAAAAATCTGAACTTCTTTACAAGGCAATACTTGAATTATAGTTCTGGATTAGAACCAGTAATGCATGCAAATTCTATAGTAATCAAATGACTACCTGCCACAAGCATATACTTCTCAAATTGCTTATGGACTTGTGGTAATGCAAGAAAAGTGGAGGCCCTACCATGTTATGGAATGCATCCCCCTTACGAGTTAAAGGAAATACATTTTTTAAGCTGGGAGAGTCAAGTTTATTCACCGCCATGCTATGGAATGGATAGAATTGAAATGAAACGACTGTAATCCAAGAAAAGTAGATTGCCACATTTTCAGCTGGATGGAAAACCACTAGTATTGGCAGTAGGACCTGTATTGTCCATGTTTCCAGTAGGTACACGACTTCTAAGGTTACTGCTTGCCCTATTGCCGGAAAACGAATGAAATGGTTTCGGAAAATGAGAAGGCCCATCTCAATCACCATGCAATTGATTGTTAATAACCATAATACTACAACTGACATTTTTGATTGCGCAATCTGTACATTTGGCTTAAATATTTAACATCAAAAGGAAACAGTAATCTGATGAAAAGTTCATGAAATTCTCTATGTTTCCATGATGCATAAGCATAGCTATACACTGAATAGAAACTAACATAAGCATACCTAATTATGTATATCTAGTAACCATTTCCGCTCCATTGGTTTACTGGATTTGGCTTGCAACATGTCATGAACAGGCAAATACTGCAACAAAGGGCACTACTGCAAGAGAGAAAAAATGCACCACACAAAGGAGCAAGAAACCAAGTAGCGCATCATTACACCATCAGCAATTCTACAATTTGACAGTAGACAACTGTTGACACATACTAGAGTATACATCAAAGAGAACCACAAAACAGGTTCACTACCATGTTTCTAGGTTCAAGATAATGCCAAAATAGAAATTGTACACTTGAATTCCTGGTTTAGAAATGTACCACGAGAGTATGGAGGCAGATATATTTCCAATGATATTTAAATGACCAATGTATTTCTTCCTACTAAGGTAAACAAAGATCTAATTCTTGGAGGATGAGGCAGAAGAGGATGGAGGCATGCAACAGTTACTTGTAGAAGGTCGTCTTCGTTCCAGGAGAGGTCGAGCTTGTCCATCTTCAAGCTTGGCTAGCGCTGCTCCTCCCTTGGGCGTGGGGGACCTGGCGGTCAAGACCATGCCTATCACCAAAGATAAAGACTGTTTAGTTTGCAGAGTTAAAATCGACAACTCTGTCTAGTGCCTGCTAACTATAAACAGAACATGACATCCATTGTCACAAAACGAAGTCATCCAAAAAAAAGAAAATGGTGTAGCTTTATTGATGGGTTTACGGATCAAATATGGGGTGCAAGAAAATAGTAAGGCAGTACCAATGAAGCATCATCCAAGTTTTACATCGATCACACCATGCAAGCAACGAGATCCATAATGACTGAGTTCATGTCAATCCATCGATGTGCATAAGGCATCAACAGAACATTTCCAATATACATAGAAAAATATCGAATCACTAACAGTTGGCAAAGGACTACATTCAAGGTAAATCTCGAGATTCAGGATATATTTCAACTTTCAACATGCCTTAAGTATTATGCATCTAGGCGAAGTTATTCTACAATTTGTATTTGTGCTGGTGAACTTCCATAGTAGAGAATGCATCGTTTGCTTTTTACTACACCTTTTTTGGCTACTCGTGCAAATACAACCATATGGTGACAATGTGCATAGTCAATAGTAAGCGATATGATGCGCATTCCATTAGCTATCCCTGATAGTACTTACAGGCTGCAAGAAGAATGTAATCATGCACATGGACTGCCCCAGACATCACCACACCAAGGCCAAACCCTGTGAAGATATAGGCATTCTTTGCCTACATACCAGGACCAAGACAAAATTAACTTGGTAATTCAGACCATTTGAAGTATAAAAAAGTTTTGCAATGAACAGTGAGCTAAACCCTACCGATGGATACCCACATACTAATCTTGTTTGGCGCATACTCACATTAGAGAAGCATCTCAGGCTATCAAAGATCAAGCACCGGTAGAAGAAACCATGTCCGCCCGATCTGACAGCCAACACCACCCTCTAGGCCACATCACAACATACTGATTGGTTCTGCTACCTTGGAACATGCACAATGTAGAAGGAAATGCATCAGTAAGAGCTAAGGACTCATAGCAGAACCATAAGATTAGAAAAGACTTGGTGTGGATGCAGTACCTTACCATATTGAACACTTGAAACCTCATGGTAGAATTCAGGGTCACTTTCTTTTCCTCTATTGTATGCATCCATTTTTGGTCCTCTACTTGTATGCAGTATATAAGGTTTTCTAGTAAGAAACTGAAAGCAAGAAAAAACTTATTAGAAAACATGTAAGTACATGCCTGTATGCCTCATATACACAATTATGGAAAATGCTATACAAGAAGAACCCTATTAGAAGAAGTCCACCCCTGCCATCGCATGAAGCGGTGAACTCGCCGGCATCTCACCGACTGCTTTGCACCCTTGCAGCCACACCAAAGGTGGTTCTGTAAGATAATCAACAATACGACAAGATCAGGTTATCAATTGCAAGATGTGACCACCTGTTAAAAGTATATAGTATTTCCTCCAATCCATAATAAGTGTCGAGGATTTAGTACTAAGTTAGTATAACTTTTGTACTAAGTTACTGAAACTTATTGTGGAGTAGCATATTTATTACAATATCACTAGATGACTTAATGTTACTGCAAGATCAAAGTGTACTCAGTCACTTATAGATAAGCTTAATTATCTTTCATTGTCTTATGTACATGCTAGGATGGTTTCTAATGTAAAACCAATTAGGCAGATTCGAGCCTAGCACTTCTTAGGAAATCCGAACCCAGCAAAGCCAGGGTTTAGATGGGAACAAAACAGTAATCATGGGAAGTTGGTTATACTGTGACCAAGAGATCATATGCAAACCAGTAGATGGTAATATATAGTTTGAGTATGGGTTGTATACCACCCTTTATTTCAGACAAAACACACAAAAAACACATGAAGTAAACAATTTCATTTCAGAATTCTAATTGTAAGGTACAGAATGTGTTCAACTCACAATAAACAACATATATGCAAAATGATAAGCTTGCACAAGAAATACCAGTCAGGTTGAGCTGCAGGAGATAACCATGTGAGCAAGCTCATCATATTCAGTCGAAGAGGGTAATTACCTTTAAGCTAAATTCTGGATGCTACCGCAGATGTTGGGGCACACCGCCTTGGATCTCTTCATACAGAGGATCCGGGTGGAGCTCCCGGAGCAGTTAAAAAACTCACCAAGCATCTCATAGCTGACAAAGACACAAACCAGATTAGAATTTAGAACTGCTGCAGTGGAGATTATAGCAAAAATGCTTTCAGAGAATGATTCGAAGAGAACTTTGAGGTACGGTGTTGCATTAAATTTCGTACTTTCAGTTAATGGAAGGGCCTTACGTATGCAACAATAACAAAGAGAATTGTTGCATAAAACATATGCCAATTACTCATTTATGACGGGCTGATGAATTTAACTTCGCAGGACAAATAGCACAACATTGTTACCAGAGACAAATTCATGAAACTACAGTTCACTTGCACGTCAACTAGATCTGTAGGGTTTTTAGCCAATGTACACACGACAAAAACACCAATGGATTCAAAATTCAAACAGGGGCGTGGCACAGTAGAAAAGAAATTCTAGCCTGAGTGTCTCAGTACAAGCAAGAGATTTCATCAACCTGTGTTGTTCTTGACGATCAGCATGAGGACGGACAGATGCCCCGTGGTGAACTCCTCCTTTACATTTATGCTGGAAAGGAGACACAAATCACAAGAGGAGAATCCTGTGGTCCACACAGAATCTTGATGAGGGCGACAAGGCCTGAAAGCCAAACAAAGGTAGAGGGAAACTGTGAGTATCAATTGAGCATGACAAAGAAAATAAACATCAGGCTACTAGTATCAAGGCAACGTACGGTTACAACAAGGCCAATATCAGTGATGGTGTTAACATAGACATCAATGATAGATCCTAATTTCTGAAGAAAATTCTCTGCTGCTAGAGTACCAAGCTTAACAGATTTTTTTCATCCCAAATTTGTATCAAGTTAAGCCTTCTAATTGGTTCAAGGTGATCAGGAAGTATAACGAAGATGCTATTTAAGATGCCAAACTTATACCCAAAACAAAAGCATCATGCCAGCACCAACTAGTTCAACTTGCAGCGCCGACTAGTGCTCAGATTTCTGGAATATAATACATCAGGATTCAAAGAGTTGCGATATGTACAAGGTCTACTATGGCTAAAGAAAAAGATTGAGTAATAAGAAATAGCCATATCCTACTAACTATTGTATGAACAGATATAAATAATTGCATGTTCAACTTAGCTTCCAATAATAAGGTTCTAAACATATCATATTCATCGAGCAAACAATTATACTATCAACTTGTAAATTAATCTTGTACCCATAGTTGCAGAATTCAGTAGACACAAAAATAGATATATGGCACCCAAACCATATAAGACGAATAATCAACAGGAGAAAATAGATTTATGTTGCTCGCTAGAACCAATTAATACTATAATTGTTTACAGTGCGAAGACGGTATAAAAAAATCCGCAGGCTCATAGTACAGATTACGAGAAAAGCTCCAGATTTATAAGGCCTAATACACAATATACATCAAAACAAGGGGAGAGATGGCAAGAGGGAAATCAAACAAACGGAGTGTCTTGTTAATGCATCGTTAAATGATATTGACTGCTTCAGAACTTTCACGTACCCAGTCAATGTCGCGTTGTTCCTCTGACTCCATAAGACCGATGCAAACAAATGAACCGGATAAGACTGCCACTTGAGAAGAGGCTTGTTCTTGCATGTTGGGAGGTTCTTCATCTTGAAGGGAGAGGCCAGTTTCAGGCACAACAATTTAAATGTGTTTGTGGGCAACATAACATTGCAGATAGAATTTCAAAATATCTATACTTGTATCGATGTTAATTTTGTGGCCACCTCTTAAAAAACGATGCTCTATAAAGTGTGTGCTATCAATAACATATATGCAACCAAATGAAACAAGTATTATTGTATATGGCACACATCCAATTCATTAGGGAAAGGAAACATATTTCTGCAAGAATAAGATGGAGGAGAGAGAGCTCACCAACACGAGATTGTTGGGCAGAAGTAGCTCAAAGACGTTGCCATCGGCAATATCTCGGGGATGTGGTCACCAGAAGATAGCCTGCAGCAACTCTAGGTGGACTGCCAGCAGAAGCAGCCCGGTCAGACAACCAACATCTCTTCCTCCTTGCCTCCCAGACACCATTCCTACGGCACGGCCCGCAGGCCACAGCTGTGACCGAAGAACTCACCCATTGACCTGGATCCCATAACTTGAGGGGTAGTCCTTCAAAATGTAAGAAAGAAATCCTTGGCATTCTTAGTAAACAAAAGAGCATTAATACCCCCAGAAAAATAAACATAAGTAATCCAATGATGGAATGTCTTAAAATACTAGCAGGTCATACTAGAATTTATCGCATAACATGCTAGTCAAGAACCAAGAGTGGTATTTCTGATAAAAAAACAAGCAAATGTCCTGAAACTAATCTTCATTAGAGTACCATCCATGTCAGTGCAGCATCAAATAAACTAATCCATCCATGTCTTAGTAGACTGCCCAAGACCCCTGAATATACACTTTCATTTAATAATAGTCTCCAGATAGCAAATACTCATGTGCTGCAAACATGAATAAGGGTACACATGTATGCCAAGTAATGAGCTATGAAATTTATTAGTAGACCCCCTTAATTCACTCATGCATGGTCATTGCAATCTAGAACATCACAAAATGTTCAGTACTCAGGCAAATTAACAAGATTTAACTGTTTCAGAAACAAAACAATGTTGCAAACACAAATACTAACCAGTGTTATTCACAACCAAATATACTAGGGCCAAATTATTCAAACGGGGAAAAAGTAACCAAGCATTACTACCTCATGCCATTAAATGCAAGTACATAGAAAAAAGCAACCAATCATTACTCACCTTCAAAGTCTAGACTAGAGGGAGAAGAAGGGACGGGGAGCGCAATGCTGCTTTACAAGTCCCCTACGAGGTTGCGCTTGGCAAGGCAGACAACAACCTCCTGTGCTCCAAGGGTTCTACAACTTGCAGTTAAAATACATCAAAATCGGTGCAAGAAAGGAAATTTTGTATCACTGCAAATTCAATCAACAGAAATGAGTTCCAATGATGAAACATGAATAGATAATAGTATAGCTCTAACTATAACATTGAGATGATATCTAGAATCAAGCTACTAATCATAGAGGGGTTTGCTTTTCTTATAAAGCAAAATGCAAAAATAGGGGACCAAACATCAAAGCTCACATAGCACCCACATAGTCACAAAGTCAGCCACAGTATAAAAATACACTTTCATGTAGATACCAGATGTGTGTATAAATTCTAATTGCTCAACTACACAAGGATAACCAACTCACTTTTGCGCAACACATACATAGGAGCATGATCAAGATCAAGGGAAATACCACAAAAATCTAAAATGCAAATAAAGAACATCGACACCATAAGGATTAAGGAATATCTAAACCTACCCAGTAGAATATTTATGTACACATTGGAAGTCATCAGCTCAAGGACCAGAACATAGTAATGCCACAGCACAATGGTCCACATGGGAGACAAAGATCCAAAGGGGTAAACCAGTAGCTCATCAGAGAGGTCGACCACAAGGCCGTGCATCACCGCCACTACGGCTGAGTCATGGTAAGCTCAAGATGTACAATGGGACCCTCTATTGGTCTTCGCCATCATATTGGCTATGATGGGACCCACCTTCGGGTTGACTTGGTGCTTGGGAAAGTTGGCTGGGTTGCTCATCGCTGCAAACAAGTCAAACATAGGGTCAGGTCACTGCAAATAAAGTATACTAGGAGCATAACAATGTAGCCTGTAGCAGCTATCGCTACACACAACCATAAAGCAGCAAAACACATCGATGCAATATAGATCTATCGTTATAAGTGACACCATGTCTCTAGCTAGCTACCTTCTCGAACCAAAGGGCCAGTGGTGGTAGACTTACAAGAGGCGACATGGCCAATGACCACAATGTTGGTGTGAGTCTTCT
Source organism: Lolium rigidum (assembly GCF_022539505.1). Taxonomy (NCBI): domain Eukaryota; kingdom Viridiplantae; phylum Streptophyta; class Magnoliopsida; order Poales; family Poaceae; genus Lolium; species Lolium rigidum. Next base: position 359,207,980 of record NC_061513.1, on the reverse strand, counting down.
CCTTGGCCATGTCTGAAATCTTTAGCCGCCAAACTGCAAGAAAAAAGTTAAGGTGTTTAAAAACAACAGATGAACTGAATCAGAAAATGAACACCTAAGACAAGACATTCAATGTATACCACTCATGGTAAGGCAAAAGGCAAGGGAACCACATGGCCGAACCGATACAAAGTGACAACGGAACTCTCTTACAAAAAAGCAAAGCAAATATAAAAAGAAATAACAGGAGTAGCTACACCGCACAAGAAGCAACCCTCAAATACTGACTAGAGGTGACACTAAGCCTCCTTGTGAAACCACCGGACATCAGAGAACCACCTGTGCTCTTTCTCCGGTGCGTGGAGCGCTGATCCTGCCAGCAGAGAGCGAGGCCAGGAGCGGTGGCAACTCAGTCCCGTGTGAAAGATATAAGGTCGGCGAGACCACCCCACACCGGCACCGAAGGGCTTCGAGATAGGATCTAAACTTATCCGCCGATGAAAAAGGCTAACCTTAGGTCCACGACAACGCCCCCAATAGGGTAACAACGCTAAGCGTCACCGCCGCCGAGAATGAATGATCAAGGGTTTTCACCTGGAGCCCTGGCAGGGGGGAGGTCACCACACCGACGGCCTCTAGAGGAACACAAAACTCACAGATGCCATCGCTGTTGGTGTCAAAGCGCTGGACTTTCATCCCACATCACAACCACACCACACCAAGATACCATGGTCAACCCGTCGTCAACAAACGAAGTCTCCAAGAAACGCTCTGGGAACCTTCACTGCCAACACACTGACAACATTCAAGGTCCCCCGCCGTCCGCTCCTCTCCACCCACACAGCCAAAGAGACGAACAACCACCATCGCAACGCTGCTTGCTTGAGAGCCGACCGTGCGCTCCACCTTCCAGGGCCGCCATCCTAGCATCCCGGCTCGAACCACAGGCACCACTACAGCTAGGCCAACGGCATTACCAGGCGGTGTTGGCGAATGCAAGTGCGATGAGCCAGGTGGAGGCAGCACCTCCGCACCATCCACAAGCCGCACCTACCACACGGTGGCCGCCGGCCCTAGGCTCTCCTAGACCCGATCTGGCCCTCCAGGCGCGCGGCAGACAGAGACGAGGGCTTGCACCTCCCAGCCTTTCGCCGGCGCAGTCCACCAATCATTTACATATAAATTTTCTTTGCAACTTACAAGTTCATATACCCCAAGGTGCACAACTAAAGTGTGAGCAGTAAAATTCTTTAATAACAAATAAATAAAAATTAACTTATGGCTCCATACTACCAGTCATGTAAAGATTTTCAGGTGCTGAAATTAGAAGAAACTCTAGATATAGCATTCGGTGTTTGAGAACTATCCAAATCCATCACAAGGAATATGGGGAGTCAGCCAAGGCTTAGAGATAAACCTCACTATTTTTATTGTTCCTTAAAATACTCAAGTCGATTAGTTTTGAGCACTTGGAAAGAAATCAACATCGATCAAAATATATGCTAAGAGACCAAATGTGACTGGTGAAGAGATATCTAATTGCCAATGTGATCCCACAGAGCAGAGAGCAACTGACAACAAATGTAATAATCTTTGTAAGCTTACTAAGCCGTAATGCAAATCAAGAATCAAAGTTATGGTTGCAAGTACAGGAAAAAAGTTATGAATTAACAAATGGACAGAGACCTCAGCGTGCAAGCACAAGCTAGTTCTTTGATCAAGGCCTCCCTTTTGATTATGCCAATCACTTCAAAACACCGACAAACTGTGTGTCAGAGTAGTGCAGATTATACTATACTTTCAAACATCACCATTCAGCAAATGAGAAGGAATTGCTAGATTTTCGAAACAATCTGTAGTAGAGCAGAATATAGGTTTAAGAACATTGTTGTACCAGTGTATGGCGAATATGTCCATGCTTAAATTTACTTTCGATTATTCAAATAATTTACCATTGGACGAGAGTATCTAATATGTGAAAATAAATTTAAAAAATGCATATAAATTCATAAAGACATAAGGTATCATCAGCTACTCATCTGAAACTATTGTATGGAGAGGGGAAAAGACCAGCAGAGACATATGTCATGCACTAGAAGAACTTAGTGTATCCCACTACTTAGTCAGCAAAGTACTGCAGATATTGTCTATGGTGCTGCATAAAAGGAAGTTGTCACGGATCACTCACTTTAGTTAAATTATGATGTCACAGTGCATGAACTTTCTAAGCAAGAGAAAGAAACAGATCGATATGTAGAGACAATGTTGTTCCCTGGGCTGAGCTGCAGTGTTAGCAGGAACACAATGACCTTGCACTTGGTGGCGAGCTTGACACTTCCACTGGTAGACACAGACATCAGTTGCAGCAAGAACAACCATGGCCTAGAATGAAAAAAAGGAAATTACAATATCTTATAAACACATATTCTTTCCTAAAGAGAATTGTTACAGTAAAATGCAAACATTTCCTCCAATGCAGGTTCTAGTAAAGCTCCCTAACATGATACTAGAAACCATAAACAGAATTGGCGCAAGTAATAGAACAAAAGAACATGTTATAACTTGACCGGAAGAAAAAAGATATTTTCAAGATCAATAAGGGGGAAAATGCAGCCATTAGAGTATTACCAGCAAGGTATTGACAATAATTAATCGTTACATCTAGTTGTCTTTCTGTGAACACCTCATCTGCACCTATTTAGGATTTTATTTTGCTTCTTACCCAGGTATACAACACTTCAATTACAGACGAACTAAATAATTGAGATGAGAAAGATATAGTAATTTGAAAGTAGAGCAACATCATTTGTGTTGTTTCGGTACATCTCGTGGCGATGGTTCATGGCGTCCGAGATGACTAGGCAGCTAATCTTTCTCTGAAATTATGAATGGAAATTCAGTGACCCAACCCAAATTGGCAGGCCAACACGGAACAAGAAACGTCAGACTGATATTAAGCACTACGAGTAACGCAGTTCTGTGGGTGCCTGTCTGAGTAAATTTTCTTGATTTTGAGGAGCAACTTTGGAAACAAGGGTTAGAGGAGAGCAGAATCTTTTTATAATGGGAGGGAAGGGGCTGTACCTGAACCTGAAGGAACGATGTGCTGGGAGACTGACGGCCGGCATTAATTAAGCGCCGGACGCCCTCGACGTCTTCCCTGATCAACCACCGACATACGGAGGCGTTCCTCGCCAGGGGAGGAGTTCCTGCGCCATCGTCGATCTGCTGGCCGCTGTCTTGCCGAAAGGAACAAAGCCTCGCGCGCCCTGCCATGCCTGCACCACCTCGCGCCCGCGACCGTCGTCCGTGCAGCTCGTCCACACCAGCCACCAGGACGACGAGTGCAGCTCCCTCCTTCCTCTGTCCTGGTCTCGCTCGCCCCCTGGCTAGGCTCGCTCGCCACAGGGACGAGCGCAACCATGGCGGCCTCCCGGCGCCGATCCACCCAACGCTCGCCCCCCGCGTCTGTGAGGTGCTCCCCGGTCACCATCAGGAGGGGAAACGGAGAAAGGGGCACCGGGTCTGCATCCCTGCCGGGCGGTGGGAGGCGCCCACCTCGAGCCGCTCCTGACGACGATCTCTCCTTGCTGGGCCCGGCGGCGACGCAGGTGACGGCCAGCGCCTGGGGTTTGGGTGGCTGGCGTCGAGGCGATTGGGTGGGTGGGTTGGAGCGGCGACGCGGGGTTGCCGGCGGGGAGGAGCAGCGAGCGGCAGTGGGGTGCAATGTGATCAAGGAGAGATTGGGTGGGTGAGACCGGGAATGGAATGCGCGGGGAATGGGAGGAGATGGACCGCCGGAGATTGGGGTGAGTGAGACTTCACTTGGGTATCGGAGGAGACGACCGCCGGAGATTGGGTGAGTGAGTCTCGGGAATCGGAGGAGACGACCGCCAGAGATTATTGGGTGGGTGGGGTGGTGCTCCGCCCAAAATATAAAAAAACATTTGGAACCCAAAACATTTGATCAATTTTATTGAAAAATGTAGCCATATTTATTACACTAAATTAGTAGTATCGCTTGATCTATTTTAAAACATATTTTTGTAATATACCAATATGATGTTATATATGTTGCATTGTTGCTACTCTTTGGCATAAGTTTGGTCAAATTTCAAAAGTCATATGTTTGGTTAAAACATGACGAGATCATCCTAGAACCTACAGTAAGTTATATGGCATCTCCAGCGGCGCGAGCGACCGTTTTCGTCCGCCGTGACCGGAAATGCGTCTCGCACCACCTCCAGCGGGGCGACGCAAAGTGACCGGGCCGTCCACGGAGACGCAAACCTCACCCAAATATGCGTCTCTGCAGACGCTGCGCGGACGCGGAAAGTGTCCGCTCGCGTCTGGCGGACGTTTTGTCTGGCCCGCCTGGCAGTGACCCAGCGTCGATGCGTCTTCTCCGCTAGTATTGGCGCTGAGGCGTCGCTTCGGCAGTCTGCGGCCACGTAAATGGCGATTGCTCGCTTGGTGCTCGGCCGTCGCCTACCTCTGCGCACGTAGTAATGGCGATGCCACGCGTGGTGCGGCCATCGCCCTGCCTCCGACCTATATAAACAGGGGCGCGAGCGTCTCATCTCCTCCCCACTAAACCCTAGCTGCCGCTGCCGTAGCGCCGCTTCCGCTCAGCCCTAGCAGATCCACCATGAGCAGCGCCGGACGCGGCCAGGCTGCCGCGCCTCCACCTCCACCTTCACCTCCCACTCCACCTCCCCCGACATCGAGCTCCGACGACGAGTTCGACTCCGAACACAGCACCGACCTCCTCCACCCGGTCAGGGACGCCGCGGCCCTGGCTGAAGCGGAGAAGGAAGCAGAGGAGGAGCGGGCGACCCATGCGGCGGTCGACGCCAAGCTGGAACAACGCAGGCTGGCGGCCGCCGCAGCCGCAGAGGACTCCGAGTCCGAGATATCTTGGTCTTCCGATGACCCTGATGCGCCTACGCCGGAGGAGAGGGCGGCTGAGCAGAGGGCTATCGTCGAGTCTTTCGAGACGCTCAAGGACGACGCCATGAACGCGAGGCTGGAGCAGCGCTTGCAAGAGGACGCGGCGGCGCATCGAGCCATAGCAGCCACACGGGAGGCGGAGGAGAAGCAGGCGATGGAGCGACGCAACGACGGGGCCGACCCGTCCGGAAGCAAGTAGTCTAGCCTTCTAGATCTACATTGTATAGTTTTTATGCATTTAAATGTACTACTATTTATATTTTTAAATATGTTGCAAATCTAAAAAATGGGTAGCCCCGGTGGGAGCACACCCAGACGCAAACGGACGCGCGGACAAAATATGTCCGCGGGGCGACGCAAACAGACGCTTGCGACCATTTTTGGGCGTCCGAAATGCGTCGCCCCGTTGGAGATGCCCTCATACGCATCAACTTCACGCATGGCGGCATGGCTCGAGGCCACGTGAGTGGCACTTACAGCTTCAATTTCCGCAACAATATGCATCTTAGGCGGGCCTGACGGCTGCAACAATGCATTTTGGTTACAAACAGGCGACAAACCATGCTAACTCTTTTAGGACTAAAACTCAGGTTTGGAACTTAGTTGGGCTTAGCAACTAGCCAACATCGTGGACAAATTAACCAGCATGTATGGTTCCAACTAGAAAACTAACTCAACTAGCTAGTCTGGTGAGACGGCATAGAAACATCGTGGCCTCCTCCCAGGCTACACGACGTCACCTACTAGGTAACTAGCTTAAAATTCATGTGTGTGTGCAAAACGTTAGCTAGCTCATGTCAGTCGAGCGAGCTAGCTACTTTGGCTCCAGCCATAGGTCCATCGCCCTCAAACACATCTATTCAATCAAGAATAAGAGGTTGACGGATAGCTTTTATATTAGTTACTCTTTATTTTCTGTCCATGCTATCGTATCTAGCTAGCATTGTCATGCATTACACTACTAGCTACTAGCTACGTACTTGTACAACACTGCACATGATGAAGCACGGACGGTAGACTAGCTTGTAGTACAATATTTGAAATAACTTTGACCCCCTTTTATGTTGGTCTTGTTCCTATGCTCTGTACTCCTGCAAACAATGAGGAAAGTCACATAGAAACACCACTTTGTATGGAAAGTGCACATATTTTCATTTCTGGGGCACTAGAACACGGGAACATATGAAAATCACACCAAAAACTGTCGGAAACCCAAGCTCTTTTGCATGGAGTTCTAGGTTAGGCATATAGTAGGGTTGGTGATAATAAGTGCAATCAAATACACCACTTTAAAATGACACCTCTTAACAAATTGAATTATCTTGCAAGAAGTTTCTTGACCCAAAGTAGAAAACTCCTAGCTGGTCAAAGCAAGCAAGTTTTTTTTTTGTAAAACCTTGGCTTTTTTGAGTTGTTCCTATTTCTATTCCCTACTATATCACTATAAATGTTAAATTAACATAAATTCATGATTTATTTTAAAAAAATGACGTATTTCCTTTCGGGGAGTGCTAAACAATGGAACACATGAAATCACGCCAAAAACCATTCAAAGCCTGCTCTTTGGCATCGAGTCCTAACATGGGCATGTAATGTTTTTTAAAGATTTAAATACAATAAAAACTTTTGAAATATCACATCATTTAGAAAACTGGACTACCTCATATGAAGTTTGTGGACTAAGAGTGTAAAACTCTCAATTGTGAGAAACCGAAACATCTCTTCATAACAAATTGCCCATTTTTTAGTTGGTCATGTTCATATTCCCTATTTATATCACGAATAAAGTTGGAAGCCACATAAAGTCACCAATATTTATGAAAAAATGGCGCATATCCATCCTTGAGGCCACCAAGTAGGGGAACACATAAATCACGCCATATATAAAACGTCTGAAATCATAGCTCTTATAGCACTTAAAAACTGTCCCTTCCTCTAGTTTGGCGCGGGTGCGATGCAATCTCTGATGTCCCAAAACTGTCCCTTCCTCTAGTTTCCCTCGTCTCCCTCACCGATAGGAAATCTCACCCGTCTCCTCCACCCTGCACTTCCACACCGCCTCCGCTAGAGACCGTTGCTTGCCGCCGTTCCTCGCTTGCCGCCGTCTCCCGCTCGCCGCCGTTCCTTGCTTACCCTCGCCTCTGTCCCCTGCTTCGATGCTACGCTCGCTGGGGAGAGTTTGGATGCGGCGTACTGGTCTTTCAGCTCGATGAGGGCATCGCGGTCCTCGATCGACGCTGTTCACTGACCCGTCCCATGGCACAGGCCACCAGCTCCCAGTCGTGGTTCTAGCCGTCAACGCCTTCTCTTCCCTCATAACCATGGCCGCGGCCACCATCTTCAGCGTAAGCAACGCCAAGATTCTGCCTCGCTCCCGAGTCTCCAGTGACCTCCTGTAGTGGGCGCCTAAAAAACGCAGGGATGTGCATCAATTTGGCAAGGCACCATGGCCATAGTCGATGTGGCCGGTGCTATAGCTAGCAATCGGGGGGAGATTGGGGAGAGGTGGAGAACTGAGCATTTAATGCCGAGTTAAAGTAGGGGTAGGACAATCCAAAACTTACATACCCGAATCTTCCTTAATTCATGCGCTAGAAAATATACGCCTTAACCCTTGGGTCGGAGGGAGTATTATAGAAAAAGGTTGAGATATGTATCTTCGAAATGGAGGGACCAGATGATTAATTAACCATCTGTTGAGTTTTCAATTTCAAGCAAAAGAGAGGAAAAAAAAAAGAAAGGAGCTAGTTTTCAATTGGAATCAAAGGGGGAAAAAGGAAGGAAGAAAAATGGAACGACGGAGGTCACTCGTCAGCGTCGATTGTGCAATTAATAAAGGAAAACACGATCGAGGAATTGGGAGGGAGGGAGAGAAGCGGGCGGTGGATCCAGGCTGGCAAGCAGCCACAGCAGAGCCAGGCTGGCAACTTTTCGGCTTCCACGCGGGCAAGGGCATGCTGCTGCTTCGATCCAGCGATGCGTTCATCTTTTCGGCTCCCACGTGTCAGCTCGCGTGCCCGCGGCGGATCAACACGTCAACGCGCGCCTCGCTGAGTACGTAGTCCAATGTGGCCCTTTTGTCTCAGCGTGGCCGGTGAACACGTGCCCAAATACCAAACCGACCATCCATATATAGTAGCCGAGCAGCGACACCTCACCTTATTTATATTTGGGCCGTGCTCAGCGTCGGCCGACCGATCCGGGGGCGGGATCGGTTGCCTCGACCGCCGTCCATCCGGCCGCATCGGACGCTCCAGACCCGTCCCATCGAGCAGGTCGCTTTCACCGTTTGTGTATGCATGTTCGGCTGCTGAAGGGTAGCGTGTTGTTTTGGTCACTGTTTTCCTGCTGTAAGCTAGGTTGTTGGTAATAAAGCCTAGATAGGCTGGGTGCTAGGTTGTAGCTGCTCGCACGAGTGCTAGCTGCCGCTAGCTGGCTCTTGTCTATGCGCTAGCTAGTAACTACAAAATCTTTATTTTTATTAATACTTCTACAAAAATAAATGTGGTATCTCACAGAAAAAATAAAAACTATAATTAGATTTTTATTACAACAAAAAATTGCTATATTTTTAATAATAATGTTATAGAAAAAGAGGTTAAACAATAATATTTTTGTTGCAGATTTGTTTTACAAAAAAATTAATATCGACTACAACAAAATTCACAAACTATTACTACAAGAAAACATCTGTTTGCACTAATGAAAAATTGGTTAAACACGGTTTTCTGCATTAGATTGATTTACAACAAAAATCATCAACTAATTTTCCAGAAGTCACAAACTATTACAATAAAAATCCATATGTTTGCAAATAATGCAAAAATGGTCAAGCAACAATTAATTGGCTACATACTGAATTACAACAAAAATCACGATCTATTTTTACAGAAGTCACAAATAATTACAACAAAAATCCATATGTTTGCAACGATGCAAAAGTTGTCAAGCACCAATTTATTTTGCTAAAGTTTTAATTACAACAAAATTCACCAATATTTTTTTACAAAAGTCACAAACGATTACAATAAAAATCCATATGTTTGCAAACAATGCAAACTGGCCAAGCAAAATTTAATTTGATAGATATTAAATTACAACAAAAATCACCAACTATTTTTTACAAAAATCACAAATGATTACAACAAAAAAAGGCTTAGTTGCGGTGTAGCGGCTGATTCGTGCCCGTGCTCGCCATGAACCGCAGCTTGGCCGGTGACAAAGGACATCAAAATACCTCTAAAATAATTGTATGTAACAATATAAAAGTAGACATGTGTGAATCTAGCAAGATAAACATTCATAGGAGTACATTTGGTCCTAGCCTGGTACTGCATGCATAGGACATGCATCGGAATAGATGTATGCATACGCAGCACGTCAGCAACGAGCTAGCAGGTTATTCCCGTGGCCATATGCGCGCAGGTGCTATGTGCAAATACCGAAATACACCGCAGGTTATGCTGGCCGGTGGCGTGCGGATGCTGAGCGCGCAGGTCGCGCTGGGCGTGCGCTGACTCCGGGACGACCGATTTCTACAACCCGATCGGTCGACGGATGTAAAGCATTTTCCTTTATAATTTAGCTGCATTTGGCGTGCGGTACTCATCAACTTGTAAGTCCCCATCCTGTCTACAGGGTAGACTGTCCTTATGTGAGATTATCATTTTGGAGTCAAACGTCGCCCGAGTTCTACACTTCTACAGTAGTAATTCGCATGAACTACATAAACAGAAAGAGAGCCCGCCTGCATTTGCACATGCTTTCTACACAACACAGCCATGGATGCCTCGTCACTCTTTGCTGTCCGGCACTCGCCGCTCTTCCTCCTCCTCCTCGCTCTGTTGGTGCCACTCTTCTCCGTCCTCATCCTCTTCTCCCCCAAGAGGAAGAAGAAGCTTCTTACACCCAGCAGCAATGGCGGCCAGAGGCTTCCTCCGTTCCCTGTATTGCCTATTTAAGCTGACGAAAGGAATGAGAAAATGTGGCATGTGGGCAGAGAAAACATGTAGCATTCGTTGGTGCCAATGGAGTCTCACAGCAAAGCCTTGTGTCTTGTGTGAGTGTGTGTTTTTCCTGGGTTCTTTCTCAGCGTGTGTGTGTTCATGTGAGAGTGCTAAGAGAGAAGAGGAAGCTGCAAGGTGCAGCCCCAACAGTGCAAACAGGTCAGAGCTACAGGAAGCGCTGACTCTGATCATCTTCACTTCCGTTCCATGCGGTGGTGAGAAGGCTTGCTCCTTCTCTTGTCCCCACCAATGCTTATCCAATACGTATACGTTATCCGACCCCCTATTTGGTTGATGCGGGCAAGTGAGCAATGTCTTGTAGTGCGTTACTCGCGGCTCTCAAAGTTCTATGGTGGTAGTGCCTTTCTTGGATACGGACTCTTCATGCAATCTCCACGTATTTTTGTGTATGCGGCATATTTTGTCTTCAAGCTAGGATGCAGAAGTGACATACATTAGATGGTACTGGCCTTATTTAATTATTTTTCACTCTTTTCCTGCTGCTTACACATTAGGATATATACTATATGACGTCTGCTTTGAAATGTAAATCTTTTTAGAAAATTTAGCTTTGTAAAAAATGATTACATTTTGGTGCGGAGATAGCAAGCGTGACCTAAACTTCTGCCCACAATTACACAGGATATGTTCGCCGCTGCCACTGACACGACATACACAGCTTTGGAATGGGCCATGGCGGACCTCATCAACCACCCTCTTGAAATGCACAAGCTCCAGGACGAGATCCGCGCCGCCGTCAACGGCGCCAACCACGTCAATGAGGACCACCTCGAGCAGCTGCGCTACCTCAGGGCCGTGATCAAGGAGAGCCTTCGGCTGCACGCGCCGCTGCCGCTCCTCCTTCCTCGGGAGACGCTGGAGGACACGGAGCTGCTAGGCTACCGTGTTCCGGCGAGGACGCGCGTGGTGATCAACGCGTGGGCCATCGGCCGCGACCCCTTGACATGGGAGCGCGCCGACGAGTTCTTCCCGGAGCGGTTCATGGACGACCCGACAGAGTACGGCGTGGTGCAGGATTTCAGCTTCGTGCCGTTCGGCGCCGGGAGGAGGGGGTGCCCAGGGGCTGGGTTCGCCGCGCCGTCGATGGAGCTCGCTCTGGCGAGCCTGCTGTACCATTTCGACTGGGAGCTGCCGAACGGGACGTCCAAGGTGGACATGCGCGAGCAGTTTGGGATCTCGGTGCGACTCAAGGCGCCGCTGCATCTGGTTGCTAAGCCGTGGTCTCCTTGACCGCCGCGCGTGGCTTGCTAGAAGATCTACTAGACATTCCATGGCTGATGGATGTGATGTACAGTGGTTTACCACCTTATACCGATGTAAGTGCATGTACGTAAGATACAACTTGAGTTGCATTCTCACGTAAAGTTACGTCAACAAAAAAGATTACACTATTACAATGTATAAAATAAATAAGCTTCATGTGACTAGCAGGAGCCGGAGACTCTTTGTGCACGACCTTGATTAAATGGTGCACCCCAGCAGAAGTGTCAGGAGTTGAGACCACCGTGACGTTTGGAGGGGCAGAGCCCAATGGGCCAAACCTGATGCACGGGCATCAGGGTACACAAATAATTTTAGTAGTACTTACCATCAAGAATCGACCTGTACATCAGGGTGGGCCGAGCATCGTGCATTAGGGTGGGCCGCCAGCCGCGCATTGTGCATCAAGGCCACCGGGCCGGAAAATCTTATAGATCGACCCACGGGAGTGTTTTGGGCCGCGGCCCATTAACCTGCTGGGAGGCTGTAGGCCACGGTTTTTTCGGTTTTCGTCAAGGTTTTTTCTGGTTTCCTGGGTTTCGGTTTTTCTTCCTTTTTTCGATTTTTTCGATTTTTCTTTTTTTCTTTTTAACAAATCTTAAAGTGGAGCAAATTTAAAGTTAAGCAAATTTTAAATTCAAATAAATTTTCGAAGTAAGCAAATTTTTAATCTTAGCAAATTTCACATGTGTACAAATTTCGAATCTGGGCAATTTTTAAATCTAAGCAATTTTCGAATCTGGGCAAATTTGAATCTAAGAAAATTTTCGAATCTGGAAAATTTTGAAATAACCGACTAATGGGCCAGGCCCATTAATGGGTTCCTCTTAAACCATCGCTAAAGGGTGATGGTTAGGCACTCCCCACCGGGCCTTGGCTTTCCCACACGCCCGACTAGGCCCCGTTCCATATCTCTGGACTAGGGATGGAAATAGGCACCCATGACCCGCGTACCCGTTTGGTAAAACCTCAATAAGAATATGGGCATGGGATAAAATATTACCCATGTGTTTGTAATAGGAAAAATATCATACCCATCGGGCGGAACGGGTACGGGTATGGGATCGTGGAACCCATACCCATGTACCCATTTACCCATCAAAATTTGACAAATGGCCATCGTAATATTCTAAACTACTTAATTTCTCCCCTAATCATGTCTTCATGTTGCTAGGCTGAACCTCACCCCTTCCGGTCTCACAATTGTTGGTAGGTTAGTGTGGATTAGACCCTATTTTGGATTGCTTCACCTCATGTCATATTTTTTGATCATTCTGATGTGTTGTAAGCGTGGGTATTTTTAACCGCGGGTGTCGAGGGTGCTCCTCGGCAATGCCCTCCGATAGGGGCTTAGGGTTGATGGAATCCTGCAAGCTGACACGAGACATCGGTTCACAGACAAGCGGGGAGAGCGATTTACTGAGGTTCGGGGCCCTCGATGAGGTAAAACCCTTACGTCCTGCCTGTCTGTTCTTGATTATGATGATAATGGGTTACAATGGGGTGCCGAATAGTTCGGCTGAGATCTCATCGAGATGGCTAAGTGCTATGGTGACCTAGCTCTAAGCTTTTGGTGGCTAAGGTTGCTAAGATTGATTGTCCCTCGGCAGCCCCTCTCCTGGCCTTTATATAGGAGGCCAGGTCTCAAGAGGTCCAACCGAGTACGACTAGGTTTACAGTAATTCTAGATCTAATCTTTCCTTGTTCGGCTGCTTCTTTGCCTTGCCTGCCAAGGAATCTTCTGGTGTGCCATCCGGTTGGGCCGCCTTGCCTCCAAGTGCTTTCATGGGCCTCCAACTAGGAAATACAGGATAGGGCAACATCGGTTACCCGAAGGGTAATGCCCACGTCAGCGGGTACCCATTTACCCTGTCGGGTGACGTGTATGGGAAAAACTTGTACCCATTGACGGGTATGGGTATGGGTGATGGGTAAGATTGAAGGTGATGGGTACCCATATCCTACAGGCGCCATCCCTACTTTGGACTCCTCTCGTACGCAGTGTCGTAGGCTCACAGTGAGACTCTGCTCGATCAATTGTTGGTCGATCCAACCAATCAAGATCGGGAACAGGAACAACTTCGGGTGCATCTCCTCCAGCGGCGAGGCTCCGATAGTCCGTACTCCGTACTCTGATCCGATCACTAGCCAGAGCAGAAAAAACTGCATCGTATAAGAGTGAAAATCATGCCAGCATGGCCTTGTGTCCTGGAAATGCAAAACCCCCTCGTCAACTAGGAACCATAAACATCCTATAATTAAAACGGAAGCGCCCATCTAGTACATCAAACTCTTAGCGAGTACTACACACGCTACAAAAGCCATCACCTCCATTGAACCGCCAAGCAATCTTCATGGTTAATATCTACATAAATTTCTGTCGGAGATATGCCCAAGAGGTAATAATAAAAGTGTTTATTGTTATATCTTAGTGTTCATCATAAATGTTTACATCCCATACCATAAGTGTATTAACCGGAAATATTAATACTTGTGTGTTTTGTAAATATAAAGGAGTTCCTAGTAAGCCTCTTGTTAAACTAGCTTGTTGATTAGATGATCATGGTTTCCTGATCATGAACATTGGATGTTATTAATAACAAGATCGTATCATTAGGTGAATGATGTGATGGATATACATCCATAGTAAGCATAGCATATGATCAAGTCATTAAGTTCATTGTGTTTCAAGCTTTAAATATACATAGTAACCTAATCCTTCGACCATGAGATCATGTTAATCACCTACACCGGATGGATGCTTTGATGACACCAAACACTACTTCGTAAATGGATTGCTATAAAGGTGGCATTAAGTGTTTGGAAAGTATAGGGTTGAGGCACGTGGATCATGAGTGAGATTTGTCCATCCAAATGACAGATAGATATACTCTGGACCCTCTCGGTGGAATGACATCCAATTAGCTTGCAAGTATGTGACTAGCTCACAAGGGATATCATATCACGGTACGAGTAAAGAGTACTTACCGGTAACGAGGTTGAACTTGGTATGAAGATATCGATGCTCAAACTTCGGATAAGTAAAATATCACGAGACAAAGGGATTTGTTATTTTATGCAAATGATTCTTTCGATCACGAAGTCACCGTTGAATATGTCGGAGCTATTATGGATCTCTAGGACCCGCTATTATTGATCGGCGAAGAGTCTCGATCATGTCCGCATAGTTCTCGAACCGTAAGGTGACACACTTAAGGTTTGCTGTCGTTTTAAGTAGATATCAAATATGGAATGGAGTTCGAATGTTGTTCGGAGTCTCGGATGGGATCCAGAACATCACGAGGAGTTCCGGAATGGTCCGGAGAATAAGATTCATATATTGGAAGTCACATTCCAAGTTTCAGAGTGGTCCGGTGAATTTATGGAAGGATGTAGAAGGTTCTAGAATCATCCGGAAAAAATCACTATGGAAGGAGGGACTCCACAGCCCTAGCCAACCCACCAAGTGGGAAGGTGGAGTCCATGGTGGACTCCACAAAGGTGGCCGGCCACACCATAAGGAAGGGGAGGAATCCCACCTTGTCTAGGTTTCCCAAATTTGGTATGTTTTGGAGTTGGACTCCAATGTGGTCTTGGGATAAACCCTAGGGATTTCCACCTATTTAAAGGGGAGGAGAGGGGAGGGGCTCGTCACCACTTGGCCGCACCACCAAGCGGCTCCCAGGCCGGCGCCCCAAGCCCCCCTCTCTCCCAAACCCTAGCTACTCACTCCACCTTCTTCTCCCGCGGTGCTTACGGTGAAGCGCTGCCGGAGATCTCCACCATCACCGTCACCACGCCGTCGTGCTGGCAGGATTTCGAGGAGGATCTACTATATCCGATGTCCGCTAGAACGGGGAGAAGGACGTCGTCATCAACACCGTACGTGTGACCGAGGGCGGTGGTGCTGCCCGATTGTTGCACCGTCAAGATTTTTTACGTGCTTTTTGCAAGCGGCAAGTGATCGACTACATCCACCACGAGATTTATCTCGTTAACGCTTAGCTATCTTCGAGGGTATGTTGATCTTCACCTCGTTGCTACCATCTACTAGATTATATCTTGGCTTGTTATTCATTCTTGCGGTAGGAATTTTGTTTTGTTTTCTATGCTACGAATCCCTACAACTTCGTTGTCCCTACCGTTGACGCCATCACGGCGCCAGACAGCGCCACCTCCTTACGCGCGTCCATCGTCACACGCCGGCCGCCGAGACCCATCGAGACTTGTCGTTTGTAGTGGTAGATGGCATGCCGCTCCACATTGATCTCCACGCGGAGACCCACACCCATCCACCATGCAGTCCACACGTCCGTACAAGCGATAAAAGTCTCCAAAGATGATGCCTCCACGTCAATACGATATTTTTTTCATGTTCCTTTTCACGTGCACTATGATGTATTGCATTTATCCTTCCACCCCTACTAGTGTTGTGTATATCCTTGCAAATTGGATGGGAGTGCTTAGAAAAAAGTTATTGCACATATCCAGGTGGGGGTAATGTAATTTACGCTAGGTACTCCGTGTGGACTGGTCTTCCCGATGGATCTTCTAGGATCCGGTCGGTATTCGTGTCAGTGGGCGGGTGTTGTTGCAAGGTTGACCCTTCTGATCTATTATTTTCATCTTTGGCGATAGTTACTACTGTGGTGGGTTGGTCTTTTGGGGCCTTAGAACGACGACTTCCCGTCTATTTACCACAACAAGGTTTGCCCATCTTCGGTGAGGGATCGAGGGGCGTGGATGACGACACACATTTGGCTCGCTCTAGCTAGTGATTGTAGTCTTCGCTGGGTGGTGGAAGAATCTATTTATAATTTTTTATTACTTTAGAGCTATTTTTTGCTACAATTAATGTTTATTAATAAATAGATGATTTTTTCAAAAAAACAACAACACATACAAGTTGGTTGTATTCTACTTACTAAGCTTTTAATTGCCCTTTGCGATGCACTGCTGTGTACCCTCCGTATAGTGTTTGTAGAGCCTACGTGTATCTTTATATTATCAATTTAACAAATATAATACAAGATATGTATTATGAAAATATATGTTTTTTGTGGAGGAAAAGGAATTATATTACTTAAACAGTAGCATTACAATCCCTACGGATGAGTTCAATGATCTCATCTGGCCCATGACCAAACCAAACAGCAGTACTATCAGACTCCCTATCAAACCGAGCTAAGGCATCGCTAGCGCTATTCTGGGAACTTGAAATATTTGCAATGTCAATCCGACGATCCGACAACAGGAGACGCTTGACCTTAGACTTTAGATGTTCTATTTTCAATGATATAATTTTGGGATTTCTATTTTCGTGCCCCTGCTTCGTTAGTTGTACTCAGTTTTCCCCAGCTCGTTAGTTTTTCCTCAGTTTTCCCCTCCCTCTAGTTTGAAACCCCTCGAAGACGCGGGTTGCCGTCAGGTCAGAGGCCTTACCGTTACCGTGAGGTCGGTTCCTCGCTGACCGTCTCGTGCCGACGGTGGATCCATCTACGCCGACGCGTGGGCCGTTTTATTTCCCGATTGTATACGCGGTGCTGCCAATGACAAATGGGGCCGCTCTATGGGCTGCCGCAGCCAATGACCAGTGGGTCGTCTATTTATTTATAGAAAATTATATATTGCCGCTCCGTGGGGCCTCCGCAGCCAATGACCGTTGTGGTCGTCTATTTTATTTAGAGAATATAATATAGAGCCGCTCCGTAGGGGCCGCCTCAGCCCATGGCACGTGACTATTTTCGCAGCTTAATCTAAAGTGACTCTTATGCTAAACATTGTGCATCCCGACGTTGACCTAGCAAGTGGTGGCGAGCATAGCCGTTTCTGACCATGCCGATATCGGCATCGGCATCGGCATCGTTTGGAGGATGTGGTGCTCGAATAATAGTGGAAATGGGATGTTATTTTTTACATGCATAATATATAGAAAATAGCTAGATCTCTAAATCGATGCATATGAAGCTACATATATATTCTTGGTCATAATCCCCTTAATTATCTAAAGGGGATGGATGCATGGCTTCACGTCGTCGTCGCTTTCATCGTCGCATCTTCGTCGTCCGAGTAGTAGTACCTCCCGCACATTGTTCCGTCGAACACCTTCACCGTGAGCACATCATCGCCTTCATATTTGAAGTGTACGAACCAGCCGAAATCCACACCGTGCGCGATGGCGAATTTCTCCCAGCCCTTGTCGAGGTACATCCGGCCTTGTCCGTCAAATAGGACCTCCACGGTCCGAGACGAGGACCGCAGTCAGCCTGCTCGCAGATACACCTTAGCTGGCTCCTTGCCGTCAAGATAGTCCGCAAATTTTTTTGGGAGTTCCTGCAAAGAGATCGAGCGCCGATCGTTTGAAATTAGGGAACCCTTGAAATTAAAGGTTTTTTAGAACATGCCCATAATTAATCACATGCATCATATATGTGGGAACGCGTACGTACCTTCTTGACCAAAGGGTCTTCATAGACGACGATGAAGAACTCCTCTATGATCAATGGCAGTGTTGACGGTGGTGGTGGCAATGGATAAAGTGTATGTGAACGAAAAGAAGAGAGAGGCAGAACCTATTGACACAAGGGATGGCCGTGTGGGTGTTTATAAGGGAGAGATGACCGTTGTAGGGTTTACACAATAAAATAAGGAGGAGATGACCGTTGTGGGGGTTTATACACAATAAATTAAGGAGGAGACGACCGTTGTGGGGGTATAGTTTATCATTTTACCGTGAAAAGTAATGCCTAAAAGGAAAGTAATGGCTACAAGAAATCGGTGATGGTTTATCGTTTTTTGCGTGAAAAGTAATGGGTACAAGAAATGGGTGATGGTGTATCATTTTTTGCGTGAAAAGTAATGGCTACACGAAATGGGTGATGGTGTATCATTTTTGTGCGTGAAAAGTAATGGCTACAACAAATCGGTGATGGTTTATCATTTTTGTGCGTGAAAAGTAATGGCTACAACAAAATCGGTGATGGTTTATCATTTTTTGCGTGAAAAGTAATGGGTACACGAAATGGGTGATGGTGTATCATTTTTGTGCGTGAAAAGTAATGGCTACAAGAAATCGGTGATGGTTTATCGTTTTTTGCGTGAAAAGTAATGGGTACAAGAAATGGGTGATGGTGTATCATTTTTTGCGTGAAAAGTAATGGCTACACGAAATGGGTGATGGTGTATCATTTTTTGCGTGAAAAGTAATGGCTACACGAAATGGGTGATGGTGTATCATTTTTGTGCGTGAAAAGTAATGGCTACAACAAATCGGTGATGGTTTATCATTTTTGTGCGTGAAAAGTAATGGCTACAACAAAATCGGTGATGGTTTATCATTTTTTGCGTGAAAAGTAATTGGTACACGAAATGGGTGATGGTGTATCATTTTTGTGCGTGAAAAGTAATGGCTACAACAAATCGGTGATGGTTTATCATTTTTTGCGTGAAAAGTAATGCCTAAAAAGAGTTTATAATTTAGCTCGTGAAAAATAATGCAGAAAACCAAACTTTGCGTGAAGCTAACCGACGACGAGAGAGAGAGAGGGTGGTGGCCCCGACCGGAGAGAGAGATAGGGTTATCCTGCCCGTTAGATCATACGATCAACGGTCGTCGGGCACGATCCGCGTGACATGGGCTAGACCAATCAGGGCAATGTTGGGCGTCCGTGAGAGTTTGTGAAGGGAGAGGGCAAAACCGAGTAGTATCAAGAAACCAAGGGCAAGTGAGTAGTAAAATGTACTAAGGGATTCAAATATGAGATTTAAAAAATGGAAAATGCGTGTTTTGTACAATGAAACCCATCTTGGCCTACCTCAAACTATTTGCAATACAAATCTACATGAGTGTGAAAATTATGGTCTCATTCGGACAAAGTATGTTTTGGGGAAAGCTGTTTTGGGTAGGGCTTATTATGGAAAACCATGCACCTTCATAGCTACTAGGTGATTTGAGAAGTGGCAATTTGTGGTGAAACTTGATTTATCTACGATTTATCTATGATTTGAGAAGTGGAAATTTGTGGTAAAGACTCCATGAGTAAGTGCCACTCCTTTTCGGAATTTTTTGCACATTAAATAACTCATTTAACTAGTTAATCCCATTTGTTGACTCTCTCGTTGACCAGCCACTTGAGGGTAAAACTGAGTATATTGCACTAGCCAGTATTAGCACTCAAGGTGAAAACTGAGCATACAAAAAATGCTAGTATATGACTCGAGGGTATACATGAGTATATCTAAATTTCCAGGGTTAGACTCGAGGACGCGTGTTGCGGTGCAGAAGTGGAAGAAGTGCCATTGTTGACGCGTGTCGCGGTGCAGACGTGGAAGACGTGCCATTGTTGACTCGGGTCGCATTTAGGACGCGTAAGCCCCTCTCTCCCTCCCTCTGGCACACGATACGTCTCATTATCGCTCACGCACGAAACCACCCCTCTCACGTCCCATCAACTTCTCCAAAAAACCCCCACCGCCGTACGAGCCCTCCCCCGCCCGCGATGGAGAAGAAGAATGCGCCGGCGGCCATCGCCCCCGAGCCCGTCGCCTCCGAGCCCGTCGCCGCCGAGCCCGCCGCCGCCGAGCCCGTCGCCGCCGAGCCCGTCGCCTCCGAGGGCGGCGCATCCGAGGGCGGCGCATCCAAGCGCGGCGCCTCCGTGAACCGGGCCGGTCTCACCGCCGACGGACCACTTCACAAGATCGGCGAATGCTTATTGGCCAAAGAGGAGTACGTGGACAGCTACTCGCTATGAGGCAAGTCCGTAGAAATTGGCGCTCGAGCTTACCTCGATCCCGACGTGCACCCGCACGAATGGATCATGCTACACCACGCCCTTCCACGCGCCGCTGAGTTCACCTTCCTCCATCTCGGCACATCCCGCTACGTCACCATAGATCTATCTGCAGTTCGTGCAAGGTTCAAATTCCTCGGCTTTTCCCGTGGCGTCACCATAGATCTTATTTTCAATCTTAGTGCCGAATGTTATATTTTCAATATATTTTAGATTCTACTTCCTCGGCTTTTCCCGTGGCGTCATCGTGCTTGCCCGTAAGAACCCACCGCACAAGATACGGCTGCTGAACCCACTCACAAAGAAATCGAACACGATGTTTGAGGCGCGGATGCCATCTCGTTTTTCCGAAATCGTCGCTGTTATCAAATCCCCGACTATGGTCTTCGTTGCCACACATTACCCGCCGGAAATTGGTTGGGTCGATGAGAGCACTCCAACTAAGGATATAAATGAAGATGGGGATTGGGGAGAAGGAAGATTTTCGATCAAGAACCATGGTTTCCGTTCCATTACCCCGTTCAATGGTGAACCGTATGCGTAGCTGCGGACAATTTTGAGATCGGAAGAATAGTGTGCACCAATATACAAGCTGCAGCAGCGCGCGAGCACCGTCAAGATGGAGACACTAATTTCATTTCCGAACTTGGACGTCGAAGTTCTACCTTGTGGAGTCGGATGGTGAGCTGCTCGCTTGTGTTGTTGGTCAGCCGCGGCTTTGGCGGGCAGACCATTGGTGTACCGTGTGGACACTCGCAGCCGCTCTCTCCATCCGGTCACTAACATTGGCAGTAATGCCTTCTTCGTGAATTATATCCGGTGTATCTCCGTCGACACCGGAGTGTACCCGACACTTCAACCTCGGCAGCATCTACTACACGGATTTGGGTTATATCGCAGCGTACTCTCATGATACAAATGCCTGGGATGAGTGGCCACTACGTGTGGATAGAATAGGATTCTACGGTTTGAGAAATGAACACGATGCCATACCGTTTGGAGGATGTATTGGCCTCACACTCGCAGACGGAAGGAGTTCAATGAATATTTCCTTGGGGAATTGCACGAATGGAGCGACGGAGAAATATATGAGGAGGAATGAAGAACAAATTCATTCATCCTAATCTTCTTGTTGTCCATACATTGCGTGTGTGATCTTGTATATTTTTGCAGCTTAGTTTGTCGTGAACATTAACAATGTTATTGGCTGCTTTTGGCTGCTGTATGCAGTTTACCTATGTATTATACTTAGTTTTCTGATTATGCTGCTGTGAATTTATCATATAATAGCTTCTAGATTTGCTACTAGATTTGCTGCCATATTGGGCAAAAAACGAGGGCCAAAAGGCATAAATAACCCCGGAGATTTGCTACTAGATTTGCTGCCATATTGAAGAAAGACAGAAATAGAAGCTTCTCTAGATTTGATACTAATTTGGTGAAAAAGACAGAGAGAGAAAGAGGGGAAAAGGTGCTCTTAAAAATGCCAATTTGGGCCGAGAGAGACAAAACCCAGCTCCTGCTCACGTGCAACCAAACGCTTCTCGTCCCCGTCCCACGCGGTCCCTTTCTACCAGCCCCACGCGACGCGGCCCCACACGACGCGGCCCCACAGTACGACGCGGCGCAACACGTCAGCACAGTAACGTCCAAATAAACGGATTCCTTCCGTCTGAGCTCCTTCTGCGGGTCTTCAGACAAAGGCTAGGGTAAAACTGAGGAAAAACTAAGGAGCTGGGGAAAACTGAGCACAACTAAGGAACCGAGGGCACGAAAATAGCAATCCCTATAATTTTTATATTCTACAATTTATATTATCTTGATTAAATTGACAATCTAAATACGCGCAAGTCTTATAGATCGGAACAAAGGATGTACTCCGTAATAATTATGCAATCATACAGCAACTTAGAAAAGAACAGAAAATCCCAAGAAAAGCAGGTCGTCCAGTGACCACGCAGCCCAAAGTAAAAAAAAAAAAAAAAGAGGCCCATACAACATGACTGGCAACCTGTAAAATGTATTTCCAGGCCGGCGAATTTGACGAGAAATCAAAGCCTGGACGCCGTGATCAGATGCTGTTCATTGCTGTTAGCCAACGCACGCGCCCTGTCACGGAGCAGAAGCTTCTGCACCTTCCCCGTGGAGTTCCTGGGCAGCTGATCCACGAACACCACCTTCTTCGGCACCATGAAGCGCGCCATCTTGGTCCGGCAGAAAGACACGATCTCCTCTTCCTTGACCTCAGAGGCTCCGTCCTTGAGCGACATGAACGCGCACGGTGACTCGCCCCAGTGCGGGTGCGGCATGGCCACCACCGCCGCCTCCCGCACCGCCGGGTGGCCGTACAGCGCCGACTCCACCTCGACGCTGCTGATGTTTTCTCCGCCGGAGATAATCACGTCCTTGGACCGGTCCTTGATCTCCACGTACCCATCCGGGTGCACCACCCCGACGTCGCCGGTCAGGAACCACCCACCGCGGAATGCCGCCTCGTGGCCTCCGGGTTCTTGTAGTACCCCTTCATGACGCTGCTCCCGCGCAGCACGATCTCGCCGAGGGTGGCCCCATTGCGCGGCACGCTCGCCATGGTCTTGAGGTCCTTTACGTCTAGGGCGGCGAGTGAGAGCGCGCTCACGCCCTGCCGCGCCTTTAGCGCCGCGCGCTCCGGCGCCGGCAGCACATCCCACTGCTCCCGCCACTCGCACAGCGTTGCCGGCCCAGTCGACTCCGTCATGCCGTACGAGTGTGTCACCTTGAAGCCGAGCTGCTCAACGCTCTGGAGTAGCCCCGCCGGCGGCGGCGCGCCGCCTGTGAGCACGTGTACGGGATAGGGCAGCCGCTCACGGCGGCCCTCTATGAGGATATTGAACAGCACCGGCGCCGCGCACATGTGGGTGACCCCGTGGGCGGCAATAGCGGCGTACATGTTGGCGGCGGTGGGCACGCGGATGCAGATGTTGACACCGCCGCACGCCGCCACTCCCCACGTGAAGGCCCAGCCGTTGCAGTGGAACATGGGGAGCGACCACAGGTAGACGGGCTCATGGCCGAGACCCCACTGGATCATATTGGACACGGTGCTGAGATAGGCACCGCGGTGGCTGTACACGACGCCCTTGGGAGCCGACGTCGTGCCGGAGGTGTAGTTGAGAGTGATGGCGTCCCACTCGTCGCTAACGTCACGGGGAGAGTACCGCGCCGGGTCGCCGCGTGCCACCAGCTGCTCGTACTCGAGGTCGGCGCCGGCCATACGGGCGCCCGTCGGCTTGTCTTGGTCGTCGATCACCACGAGCACCGGCGGCGGCGCGTCGGTGCTACAGGCTTTGATCGCCTCGGTTGCGACGCCTATGTACTCGTAGTCCACAAATAGCACCTTTGGTTCGGCATGGCTGATGATGGTAGCCACGCCGGCCGCGTCCAAGCGTGAGTTGATGGGGTTGAAAACCGCGCCGGCCATCGGCACCGCGTAGTGCAACTCGTACAACGCCGGCGTGTTGGGTGCAAGAACCGAGACCTTCAATGCGAGAAAGTGTTTGATACTCCAGTTAAGGTAGGAATAACAATAATAAAAGGGATAAAGGAATTAAGCATTGAACGTACGACGTGGTTCTTGGACACGGCCATCTCCTGGAGTGCGGCGGCGAGGCGGCAGCAGCGTTGGTACGTCTGCATCCAGGTGAAGGTGGTGCTGCCGTAGATGAGGGAGGTGCGGTCGGCGTAGGCGGAGGCGGCCCTTGTTAGGAAGGTGATGGGGCTCAGAGGAACGTGGTTACCATCGCGCTTTGGGAAACTGTCCATGGTATCTCTGTCACTTGCTAGATATGTGAAATGATATGTTTTTGCATGCGGCTGAGAGCAGGGTTAGGGACCCTATTTATAGCAAGGGTTTGGATTTCTTTTTTGGGACTTCAGCGGGACTGAATAAAATAGGCTAATTTCGGCCATTTCATATTGGTTCTGTCATATCTATGATGAACGAGAGAACCAAAATTTGAATGTTAGAACAAAATCTGTCCAATTCATTTTCTAGAAAATTCAATTTTTTTCACCGAAATCAATAAAAAATATATATCACAATCTAGAAGATCTCATCTGGTAAATATTCTTACCAGCACAAACGAAATGGGGGAATTTCAGCCGATTTTTGATTTTTTTCCTTGCAAAATCCAATCCTCGGAATTATAGTGAACTTTTCACACATAGCACCAATTAATGTTGCCAGATGTGCATAAATTTCTTTCTACTATCGTGCAGAGGACCTCCCGTGCACGTTTTGTCTGTCGATTTCACTCGGTTTGGTGCTTTGAGAGAGAGAACACACACTCGAGTCGCTTCCGGAGCTCTCTGTCTTGCCGCTTTGAGAGTCATCTTCCGTGAGCGAGTGCTCCTCCAGATCAACTTCGACGGCGTTGCCTGCCGGGGAAGAGATGAAAGGGTAGCTCGCCTCTCTGTATCTAGTAGCTGTAGGTGTAGTTGTAATTCTAGCTGTAGAGTTGGGCAAGATGCTCGTCTTCGGCGTCATGCCGGGAGATTTGCATCAGATCTTCTAGGCCAGATCTATTGTGTCATGCTGTTCTTCTTCCCCATGACGATGCTCCAACGGCTAGAGCCGGATGTGATGGGGGAGGAGTCGGCGGGGTTCTTCATCTTCAATAAGGCCTTCTGCTCTTGCAGATTCGATGCAGGCGGGCAAGAATTAGGTGCTCCCTTCTCTGGCCAAGGTGATATGGAGGATGGTGGGCTTCAATTCGGACGTTGCCTTGCGCTCAATCTGCAGCGGGGGAGTGTGGAAGCTGCTCCTGGGAGTCAATCAACGGTGGCTCGTTGTCAGACGCCGTCCAAGATGGTCGTAGGGCGATCGCTCCTGCCCTCGTGGCTGTTGGCTTCGGTTTCTTCCGGCCGGCGTGCGCAGGTGAATCCTAACCTCCCGGCTTCTATGACATCGCGGAGGCCCCTCAACTCTCATGCAGTTAGGTCCCAGAGCATCGCTCCAAGTGGTCACATCCTCGGCTACGATGCCCTTGGATGCACGGCAGCACGCAAAAGCGGTGGTCAAGGAGCTAGACCTGATGGATTTTTCTCTGTTTTTTCTAGGGTCGTTTGTGCAAAATGTTCAGGCATGTGCGTAAATCTCTTTGTACTTCTGGCCAGCCATGTAATTGTAATGCCACCGTTTAATGAAAGCTTCTAGGTCCCTCTGGGACTGCCCTCGTTCAAAAAAAGAGAGAGAGAGGACTTGAAAATTAACCATACAAAGCGGTGAGGTTTCTACCTTTGACTGAAAAATGCTCTGACAAAATCACGACAAATGAAGAAAACAAAACACTACGAGAAAACTGGACTAAGCCCTTGTGTCGTCCAAAGACATGGGTGGGATTTCTTTGTCGACATCACGTTGATGTCCTCTTCCTCCTTTCCTCCTTGCTACCGCTGTTGCAGAAAGGCCGAACAGTTGAGGCAGCTACACAGCGCCGCCGGCTACACAGGGTCCTTATCTCCGATCCCAACGCTTCTTAATAGACACCTGATAGACACCTGACTCTCATTGGGAGGCACAGCGGCTAGATGAAGGTGTTTGCTACGAGGTGAAAGTAGTAATATTGATTTGACATTATTGCGGATGTTCATACTACCTCTGTCCATAATAGACATCTGAGATTTGTCTAAATTTGGATGTATCTAGACGGTATTTAGTGTCTAGATACATCCAGGTTTAGCGTCTAACATTCAGATTTAGACAAACCTCAGACGTCTATATTTATGAACGGAGGGAGTATATGTTTCGTCAAACTTTACCATATTTGAGTTTGACCAGATCTAAAAGAAGGATAGAGGGAGTGCAATATATTATCTATATTTGCGAGCCTTTTTTTCTTTGTTTATGACCAGTGTAGTAATAAGTTAATCAAAATATACAGCCAAGCAAGCCTATCACGCGTTGGATCTCCATGTGATAACCCTAGTAGACTCCACGATGTTGTCCCGATTGGATGTATGCTGCTGAGAGCAGGGTTTTTTTTTTTTTTTTTGAGGGAAAGTGAGAGCAGGGTTACGGACCCTATTTATAGCAAGGATTTTGATTTTTTGTGACTCTACCGGCCATGAGTAAAATAGGCTAAATTTGCAAATGCATTTGCTGCTACTATTCATGTTATCCGTTAGTTTACCCTGCAATTACCGCGTAAATTATCGGGTGTGTCTAGGGCTCGACCTAAGTTAGTTTTCAGTAGAATAATATTAGGCGCATTTTGTTGTATTTGTTTTAGCTCAGTCTAGTTCTCTCTCAGTCGATGGCATACGTGGAGCGATCTAAACCTTGAGGCATCGGCGTTATAGGTCGTGGAGCGATCGAAGCCTCGAGGCATGGACATCTCTACCAGCGGCCCCAATAGCGGTTCCGATAGTGTTTTGGGGGCCAGCGTGGTTTTTGGGCTCGCGCCGGGCCATCCTAAAAGGCGCCGGCTAGTTTTTTAGCCCAATAGAATCGCCGGCATCCCTGTGCCGGCCCCTTCGCGTAGAGCGCGAATCGGGTGCGCCAGCGCCTCGCGGCACGATGGTTTTCGCGGGTGGGGGCGCCTTGTCAGCGAGAGGACGCGACGGTTCGCATCGGCCGCGACGCGGGAAGGTTGGTCATCGGCGTTTAATGGTCTCCCGCGCAAAAACCGAGGCGGTGATGAGGGCAGCGGCTGGCCACGCGGCGTCCAGTCGCCTACGCTGCCGTAAATGCGGGTAGTTGGCACCACTATTTAGAACGTACGCCGTCCACCGCCGCGGTACTATCCTCTCATCTCCACCACCGCTGCCGCGCCAGTCTCTCCTCTCCACCTCAAAAATGCCGTGCCGTCTTAAGACGACGTACTCCATGCTTGGCCTCAACGGCCGCGCGCTGCCTGCGGCGCCTCCACCACCACCGCAGCCCAGCCCGACGCGGACTATAGCTCCGACGATGTCGTGGACCCACGGTTCACGGTGTGGCACGAGGCCTACGTCGCAGATGCGGAAGCTGAGGCGGCGGCGTAGTGGGGCGAGCAGCCGCAGACCCCCGCCGACCCGGAGCAGGCGGCGATCCTGGCGTCGTTGAACGCACAGCACTTCCGGAGGTTGAAGGAGGAGCAGCGCGAGTTCGTCAACGACGCGAACCTCGAGCAAGACCTCGAGATCTCGGGCCAGCGAGCGGCCACGGAGGAGGCGGAGTGACAGAAGCTCATCGAGCTGAACGCTCATCGCCACTACGAGGTGTTCGCCCGCGAGCAAGCGAGGCGCGCCGAGAACGAGGCTTCTCGGCAAAGGCTGGCAGCGCGGGGACTGCGGCGCCGGCAAGCTCGTGTGACGCCGACCGCCATGCTCCACCGCCAGATGCCCAAAGCAAGGGACGAGAGGCGGGCACGGACGCAGGTGGCAAAGCGAAGAACGGCGACGAGACAGGCCCATCGCGCGCCCCAACCAACGGCTAGTAGATTAGGGTTAAGTTTAACTTTTATTTAGGTTTAAATTCGAGTTACTTTTGTATAAATTTCAGTTTTAAATTTCATTCCAACGTTCAAATTCAATCGAGGCTGGTGTATGGGGGGCGCCGATGTGGGTGCAACATTTCTAAATAGAGGATGCTCTTACGGCAACCCCCACACGACGCCCCTGCAGGCAACTATATGGAACGCACCGGTGAAGATGCTCTTATACGTACTTCATTCCATGAATGATTGGCCTTTGTTTCTAGGCTCGCTGACCGCTGTTTTAAAAATATATTCCAAGACTTGCTGGCATTAGTCTTTTCCCCGGGTAGAGCCTAAGAGATAGCTACTTCACCACTAGAATCTGATACCATACACTAACAAACCTCACTTGTAAAAATTATGTAAAATAATTAGGCTGTAACTAGAAAAGTCAACTACAATCTCACTTGTAACTAAAGAAAAAAAGATAGGTTGCTACCCGATTTGTAATCCAAAAAATCTCAGTTTCAACCCCGCTTGCAACTGAAAAAATCAACTGCATTGCACCAAGATAAAAATCAGTTGCAACCGAAAAATCCCAGCTTCAACTCTGCTTGCAATTAAGAAAAGTCAACTATTGTAACCCTAGCTTCCACTAGAAAACACTCAGTTGCAACCCTAGATGCAACCTCGCTTGCAACTAAAAAAGCCAACTACAACCGCAGTTGCGCATAGAATAAACTCGGTTGCACCCTACTTGCAACTGAAATAACCTCAGTTGCAACCCTGTTTGCAACTAAAAAATCTTAGTTGCAACCCCGTTTGCAACTAAAAAAGTCAAGTACATCCCTAGTTTCACCTAGAAAAAAATCTCTGTTGCAACCCCGCTTACAACTAAAAAAGTCAGCTGCAACCCCAATTTTACCTGGATAAAACTCAGTTGCAACCCTAGTTACAAGAGAGAAAAAATCTCCGTAGAACACCCGATTGCAACTAAAGAAAAGTCAACACCAACCTAGTTGCGCCTACAAAAATACTGAATTGCTACTCCACCTACAACTGAAAAAAAATCTCAGTTGCAACCCAACCTTGCCACTAAAAAAATAAACTGCATTGTGCATAGAAGAGTGCACGGTTATAGTGCCACTTGCAATTGCAGCGACTGGGATATTTTTATATTAGAAATTATAAAATAAAGAATAATTCCTTGAAAGTCCAATGCTCTGGGTTATAGTGAACTTTTCTCCTATGGCACCAATTAATGGTGTCAAATGTGCAGAAATGTCTTTCTACTACGCAGAGGACCTCTCGTGCATATTTCGTCTGTCGATTCCACTCAGTTTGGTGGTTTGAGATTCTTGCCGATGTGTATCACTCAGTTTCATTGTGTTTCAGGAATCTAATTTGGAATGGTATGCAATGGAACAAGTTGATATAACGCCATGGAGGTCTCATGCATGGTATATTCGGCGCTCTCACCGGATGTATCAAAGAAGCGATTCGACTCGAAAGAAGCTTAGAGATAGATAGAGAGATACACATATAGGGAGAACTAGAAAATTTACCATAGAATAATGCTCTGAGAAAATCATAACATGACATAAAAAAATCTCTAAGAGAAAACTAGACCAAGTCCTTGCGTCATCCATAGATCGACATGGGTGGGATCTCGCTGTTGACATCACACTAGTGGAAAACGGGGCTATAGGCCCGGTTTATTTGGGCCTTTAGTCCCGGTTTCCAAACCGGGACCAATTAGGCGGACCAGGTCCTCCTTAGTCCCGGTCGTAAAACAAACCGGACTAAAGGTCCCGCCACGTGGGCTGCCGGCGCGCGTCGAGGAAAACCCTTTAGTCCCGGTTTGCAACACGAACCGGGACTAAAGGTTATTTCGTTATTTTTTTTATCTATTTGGTTCCCAATTATTTTTCGCTCCTCTTTTTTTCCTATTTTTTCAGAATTTCTAGTATTTCAGCTTATTTAACTAGTTTAGTTTCTAACTCCACTTAATCTCTAACTACCCTTAATCTCTAGTCAAATTACTTACTCGTGGTCCAACTTCCCGCTCGGTCACCCATCCTCCCACTACTCCGAAGACTAAGCACGCTTAACTTCCAAGTTCCTTTCCCATCCCGCTCCAAGTGCTTCGCGCGCATGTTGTGATACTAGTATCATATCAATCCTATTAACATGTTGGTCGATGTCACACTTATTTATTATTCGAATTCCAAATAATTATTTTAATAAACAAAACTAATAACGTACATGTTGTGGTAATGGTATTATAATTATAATTTTTTAAATCTGTATTATAATTGTTTTTTTTAATTTATTATTTTTAATTTATTATTTTTAATATTTTTTTGCCAAACTTGAAAATTTGAAAATCTAAAAAAGTGGCTAACTTTATGGTTAAGTAATAGTAATCTTTATGCATGATGTAATTATTATTTTAAAAAAAATTTAAAAATAAAATTCCGAATTTCTGGCAAAAACTAAAATCTTCCTGCTTTCATATTTTCATTTGGAATTTTGAGAATCTAAAAATTGGCTAACCGGGTAAAAGTTATTGCGAGGACTTTTTCCGAGGATTTTTTTGATATATTATACGTTTTTTTTCGACGTCGTATGCAAAAGTTATTGCGGTTTTACCATTTTTCAGAACTTTTTTGCAAAAAAAATGAAAACTCAAATTTGTTAATTTTCCCTAATAGTAGGTTGCATAACATACAAGAATCTGAAAACATTTTATTTTTTGAATTTTCTATCATTTTCTTTTATATTTTACAGTGTTAAAAAAGGCGATCCACTAGGTGGGGTGGAGGTGCATAAAGAGGCAAAAACCCTTTAGTCCCCCTTCGTATTACGAACCGGGACTGAAGGGTAGACCTTTAGTCCCGGTTGGTAATACGAACCGGGACTAAGGACTTTTGCCCCATAGACCACCCTTTAGTCCCGGTTCGTAACACGAACCGGGACTAAAGGGTCCAAACGAACCGGGACTAAAGGGTTTTCATGATGAACCGGGACCAATACCCCCCATTGGTCCCGGTTTGGTTCAAAACGGGGACTAAACCGGGACCAATACCCCCCATGTTGATATCCTCTTTCTTTTATCCTCCTCGCCGCCTCCAGGTTGCAGCCCGAGTTCTTGACGCGGCTACAAGGTCCTCACCTCCGAACCAAACACTCCGTAATGGACACGTGATTTTGATTGGGTGGCACAACGGTTGGATGAAGGCGATGGTTATAAGGTGAAAGTAAATTCACTTATGCTTATAGTAATATTGATTTGACATTGTGGATGTTCATATTTTTATATATGTTTGGTCAAACTATACCATGCATATTTAAGTTTGATCATATCTAAAACAAAATTTGGTTTAGCATAAAGGGGGTACAATACATTTCTATATTGGCCAGCCTTTTGTTTTCATTTTCAATGACCGGGCAAGCATGTCAAACGTTGGACTTTCATGTAGTAACCCTAGTAGACTACACGATGATGTCTAGATTGGATGCATGTTACGCATGAGGCGGGATGCATGTATTCATAAGTAATGCTGCCCATGATGCTGATTGGTTATGGATATATATAGATCCATATGTAGAGAATTGTTTGCTACTATATGCTCAATTGAATCACAGCTATCCATCCATGTTAGTTGGCCAATAGGAAAATTGTTGCACATAAAATTCTCATAAGATTATATATTCATAGTAATGCTGCCCATGACGCTGATTGGTTATGGAATTATATATAGATCCATGTGTAGAGAATTGTTTGCTACTATATGCTCAATTGAATCACAGCTAACCATCCATGTTAGTTGGCCAATAGGAAAATTGTTGCACATAATATTCTCATAAGATTATATATATTACTTATGTTATGGTTATACATAAATATGATTGCAACTAAAGAAAAGTCAGCTGCAAGCCTGCAACCCTAATTTTACCTAGAAATAACTTAGTTGCAACCCTAGTTACAACAGAAAAAATCTCTGTAAAACACATGATTTCAACTATAGAAAAGTCAAGTGCAATCTAGTTGCGCCTATAAAAATACCGAATTGCTACTCCACTTGCAACTGAAAAGAAATCTCAGTTGCAACCGCACTTGTAATTAAAAAAAAATCCACTGCATTGCGTATAGAAAAATGCACGATTACATGGCCACTTGCAATTGCAGTGATTGAGATGTTTTTAGATTCGAAATTATAAAATAAATAATACTAATTCTTTTTGAGTTGAACCGCCGCTCTCCAGTCTCCAACTGCCACTCTCTTTCTTTCTGAGCCAAGAAAGTGCGAACTGCAATCCTTATCCTGTCCATCAGATAAAGAAGGAAAAGGGAAAGAGACTAGCAACCCACGCCACGATACGAACACTTGCAGTCCATATGGAAAACAACGGAAATGCTAGAGTTACGGAAAATAGTTACGGAAATTTGCTAGGCACAATACGCACTTGGAGTTGGGACTAGGCATGTCCTAAAAAAAAAAGAAAAAAAAGAGTTGGGACTATGCAGCGGACATGTACGGGCGGCCGGCCCCGCGCTCCACCAAATACGGAGCTTGGCCAGATTAAAACGGACGGTTAACTATATTAATTCTACTAAGGCCTAATCTCATTCTCAACAGAGAATTAGCAAATTCTTAAATTATTAGGACTGACCGCGAGAGAAAGCTAACAAATTAATTAGAGTACCCACTTCAGATTTGTTTTTGGTCATAGAAAAGAGAGAACCAAAATTTTAGTCTTAGAACAAAATCTGTCAGTTTTTCAATTTTCTGAGAAAAATTGTTTTTTTTCTCCGAAAACAATAACAAAAAATCCAATGTAGAAGATCTCATCCAGAAAATATTCTTACCAGCACCGAACGAAACGGAGGAATTTCAACTGAATTTTGATTTTTTCCTTGAAAATCCAATCCTTTGGGATATAGTAAACTTTTCTCCTACTAGTAGAAAAAAATGCCCGTGCGTTGCTACGGGTTTTCAAATTTTATTTATCAATGCACATATATAATTTAAAACTTTGTATGAAAATTCAAATCAAATCATGGATATTATAATGTGCTATATCATGATAATACATAACACAATAGCAAGATAACATTGTCATACAACATCATTGTTTTGAAGAACGTTATAATAATTGACATCGTTTATAAAAATTAAATAAGCACTCGACTAATTGTTTACATTAAAAGAATCTACTCTCTCATGCTCCTTAAATATTGTCGTACAATGCTAGGAATATTTTCTTCCGCTTCATTTTTAGTGTACTTGAGCAAGCGTACCAAAAAATTCTTCTTGAGCTCAAAAACATTATGCACAACAATACTTCACATTAACATTGCCTCGGTGGTGGCGTACCAAAAAATTCTTCTTGAGCTCAAAAACCTCCTCTAGTTGTGCAGAACTCGGTGAGTCTAGAGTTCCTTCCATCAACATTGCCTCGGTGGTGGCCTCTTTTGAAAGATCGGCAAAATTCATCTCTACATTGTCCATGACCTACAAAAATGCAACATTTACCGGAATAAATTCTAAAGATTACCTTATGGAAACATGCATAGAAAAAATGGCAATCACCTCATTTGCTTGTGTAAATTTCGACGAGTTTTCTGTCTCTTCCACCAACATCGCATCAGAGCCTATCTCGTTGGATTCTTTCGGAGCATCAAAAATATCAGTATCCATCCCAGCCAAAATCTAGAAAATAAAAACATATACTCCCTCCGATTTAAGGAATAAGGCGTCCTTGTTTTACGTGTTTTCTGTTTGACCAAGAATTACTTCAAATATATAAAGATTATTTGTATGAAATTGGTATCATTAGAAAGTGTTTTTCAATACGAATCCAACGATACTAATTACATATAATATAATCAAGATTTTGTTGCTCAATTTTTATGGTCAAAGTTCGTCATGGAATACGCGTGCGCCTTATTCCTTGGGTCGGAGTAGTATGAAGTAGAAAAATTAAATAAAGTTATACAAGCATGCATATGGAATGAAAAAAATACAATTACCTCCCACGATTAAAATACACTTAAAAGTCCGACCACACTATCTCTGTCAGTCTATTTGCTCCTCAATTTTCTGACATGCTCAAGAGCACCCACCACAAATTAGAAGTGATACTCAGTGGTACTGAGCTAGAGGTAGCAAAATTCAACTCAAGCGCATACACATACATAGAGACAATGCGAGCGAAACTGGAAACACTGAGAAATTGAAAACTGGAAGCGGTCTACTTCTTTCTCTCACGTCTCAACCAGTCAACCTCCCCATCCACTCACTAAAAAAATCCTGTCATTTATCTGGTTGCTGGCAACAGACGCCGCCGCCGGCCCCCAATTTCAGTCGTGTTGCCGCCGCCGGCCACCAGCTCCGCTCACGCTGCCGCCGGCCTCGGCATCGGTCGTCCGCCCCCGCCCACCGGCTCCCTCGCGCCCCCTGCCCCCGGCTCTCTCGCGCGGCCGCCGCCCGAGCTTCGCTCACGCTGCCGCCGGCCTCGGCTTCGGTCGTCCGCCCCCGCCCACCGGCTCCCTCGCGCCAGCCTGCCCCCGGCTCTCTCGCGCGGCCGCCTCGCGAGCAAACCCCCGCTCCCCGGCTCCGTCGTGCGCCCCTGCCCCCGGCTCCCTCGCGCGGCGGCAGGACGCAATTTCGCTCGCGCGGCCCCGCCGCCCGCTCCCTCGCGTGGCCCTGCCCCCCGGCTCCCTCGCGACGGACCGATCCTCCCTCTCGCCTGCAGGGATGATCCAGGGTTCACCGCCGTTGAAGATCCCAGGGTTCCGAAAGGATTCGAGGGAGCGCGGGCGGTGTTGTTTGGACTCAGTTCATACCTTGTTGCCGATGATGATTCGTGATATTGTGGTGCTGTTGGATTGATGCCGCGGGAAGATTGATCAGCGAGGAGAATAATAGGTAATGCCTATTTATATTGGTACATGATTGGTATTTGGTAGGCGATCGCAAATATTTTCTGTTTATATTGCTACATGATTGGTATTTGGTAGGCGATCGCAAATATTTCCTGTTTATGTTGATACAGATAGAGATCTTGAGTACTTCCTGCACATATGCTTTTTGTTAGGAAATTTTGAGATTTTATTGTGAACTTTTTTTGTTAAGGAAATAAGGAAATTCGCATTCCAAGTTGATTATTACATTTTATAATCCAGTTGCTAGAATAAACAAAGAAGGAGCTCCCAATTTTTTGGTCCGCTCCTCTGAAACTAAGCCTAGATGATGTCTTCCGAATTTTTTGTAGTTCTAAGGTTATATCCATTGCTTTATTACTGCTATAAAACTTTTTGAGGAAAGAGATTTGAAGATTATCATATGCTTAATTTGGATATACATATTTGAAGATGAATAATTGAATTTATCCCTGAAGTTCTATTTTTGGTTTTTATTAAGGAATTGGGAAGCATTGTGGCCTATCTTGGAGACGAATCACAGTAGAAGTATGTGCTATCTTAACTTCTAGGCAATTAAGCATGCACGAAAATGAAGAATATGATGGATTATTTTTAATTAGGAGAATTTGATTATTTTAGCAAGTAGTATTTAGTTGATGTGGCTTACTCTATTATTTTGATAGAAATGATTAACGGAATTTGCACCAAAAGCTCACTCACGTAAAAAATGTTCTCCTCAAATTTTGTTAGGTGATAAACTTTCTGATGTTGTTGGGAGCCCATATTATGTCGCACTTGAGGTGCTTCTGAAATCATATGTGGCCCATAAGCTGATGTCCTTCACCACCGCGTCCGTCCCAGGGGGCGTGAGCGGGCCGGTGCTCCGCATGTGCAAGAATTGCAAGAAGCAGTACGACTCGGCAGCAAATCACCCATCATTCTGCCGCCACCACACAGCCCACTTTGGAGGTGAGAAATCGTCTCTCTTACAGCTACCTGCTCATCTGCAGACCGTCTTATCGATTTATAACCATGATAGACAGGCAACTCGCAGAGCCGTACATTCAACTTTGTCTACTTATTTTGTGAAATTGCGTTCATCGGCTCATTTTGACTGAAATGTCGACCATGAACCATCAAATGGTGTATTTAATTAATGATTACTATGGGTTCTCTAAGACAAATAGCATGATGCTGTGTAGAAATTTCAGGTTAAGTATGTTGAACAGGTTGCATTTGGCATGCTTGCACTTTCTGATGTTTCTCACATCTGATGTGTGCTTGCCTGATATCCCACATGATTTCTTTGCACCATATGCATTTTCCAAGAGGTGCTGATCAATAAGAATTATCTACGGATCAGCCTCGTGCATAGTAGTAACTCATAGACGCAATTCCTATGGATTACAATGGAGTCAAAAGATGCATGCAAGAGCACTATATCTGCCCCATTATATTAGAGGATAGAGAAATACACTACAAGAATATAAAACCTGATCATTGCTACAGCTTTTCTTTCTGTTTGTTTCAAATTATATTTCTTTTCTTGGGTGCACACACTCGCTCATTATATTAAAAAAAAATGTTCGTTTGCAAAAAGAATCCTAGAACCCATCAAGAGTCCGTGAGTAATATTTATTGTACTTCGCGAATACTTCTATTTGAGGTTTGATGCTCTCATGGTGCTATGACTCGTAAGATATTTGACCAAAAAGAGGTGAATTTTGAGTTTTTACCATGCAAGTTAATTATAGGTTTTTGTTAGCCTCGAGCAAGGCTCTTCTTGGAGCCTATTGCCTTATGGATTATGAGTTCTCTTGAGTGAGTAGGTACCATTGCATCAATGCTGATAAGCGGTGGATGATCCAATCTATTCTTTTCCTCTTCTGTATTTGCTTAAATTTAATCCATGGTCTACATCAAACTATTTATCTGTTCAGGACCATGAACCATCAAATGGTGTATTTAATTAATGATTACTATGGGTTCTCTAAGACAAATAGCATGGTGTTGTGTAGAAATTTCAGGTTAATTATGTTGAACAGGTTGCATTTGGCATGCTTGCACTTTCTGATGTTTCTCACTTGGAAGTAGTCATAACACAGAAGCTTAACTGAATTATTACACTTCATAGAGATAATGAATCACATGCTACACCTAAAGCTACTGGAGACATGAGACATTAAGGTATCTATGTTACTCCATGGAGTTATAGGTGAACTGAGTGCCCTAAATTTGAGCCTTATACTTTGGTGCCAATTCATTATTCACCTCTTACACATATCATATTTGTTGGAATACTTACATTTTCGTCGACGAGGATAGCATGGTAGATTAGATCACCTCCTCTATTGTTTTTTATTCGACCAGAAATAAGTTTCACAGTTGCCTCCCAGGATCTGTTGTAGATATGCAATTGTTCCACATTGCAGAATGTAACATGGCTGCATTATAAACGAAGAAACATGAGTAAAAACGTGATGCTAATAACATGAGTAAAACGTGATGCTGGAACTTACCTTGGTGCCATTACCCTCTTGGAGGCGTGGCGACTGAGAAGGTATTGACTCAGCATGGTGGTAGATTGAAGATGGATCAGCTGGATCGAGATGAAGATGGATGAACTCGACCGAGATGAAGATTACCTTAGCCCGGAGTTTTGTAGACGTTTCGGAAAAGAACTGAGCTATGGTAAGATGGTTCATTCCTTTTTGTCGATCCAGATTTTAATGTAATTAATATCGTTCGTGGTTTCATTCCTTTTTGCCACTAAGTTGCCCAGTGCATGGTCACTCGGTAGTTTGAAATTCGTCACGGTGTAAATTGCCCGGTCCTTTAATTGACAAGAATGAGATTTCATGATTACTCGGGAAGGATTACTGGGGAGATTACATACCATGCGTCATGGGTGATGCCCAGTCATTTAATTTCCTGATTTATTTCCATGCATGATAACAAGCGCCCGATTAGATTCCATTCATGCGTGAGTACCGGGGAGTTTACAT
>NC_061513.1:359131021-359170503 GCF_022539505.1 Lolium rigidum | reverse complement strand
GGCTACTACATAGTTTTAGTTAAGATGTACCTCACTTCACATACTTTCTCTTCATGATTATCCTATATCAGCTGCGGTCTTATTATACCAGCTACGACTTCACTTGTCTATTTTTCTTCTTCTAGGGTTTGTTTTGCAAGATAACCACTTGTTGACACTATGGAAATAGTATTATAAGTGACTTCACTTGCATTCCCTTCTTCCATAGTGAATATGGCTCCACTTCTATCTGCTCCATATTCACTATTTTTCTCACTTTCATGATACTTCCATGTTGAAGTACTCCTTGATTAAGGATAAAAGTGAGTTTTGATTGGTCCTTCCTTCGATTGTTGTGGTTGCTTCCCACAACTTCACTTCCTTCTTCAAGTGAACCTTCATCTTGTCTTCAAAATCTTCGGAATTCGTCACTTCCTTACACGAATACCTTTACCCTCTAGACCTATAACATCAAGTAAGAGCTTGATATTGCAACATGCATTTGCATATCAAAGTCAAACTTCATGTATGGATCTAGTCAATCAATGAAAATCCAATAAAATCCAAGAAGATTCAGCTTTGTGTTCATAATACACATCCTTATATGCCTGAATATAATCATTGGGTAAGACATCCCTAAACATCAGGTGTAGATGTGCAATATATAACACCACATAAGATAGGCTTAGGTTGTGATACTTAGCACTTATACGTGAATTTCTACTATTTGTCTCAACATTTATCTTAATTGCACATTTGCAATGAGACAAACTTGAAACAAAATGGCTTGGGATAGTTGAAGTTAACCTAGTTTTCTTTGGAAGTACTAACAAAATAGTATACCATATATATGTGCTATTGAAGACTACTTCCTATAATACAATTAGTTCTAACATGTCTACTCTAAACACATGATTGTTTAGAATATACCACCTATAACTCTAGGATTTCTCTATGTGATATGCTCTAAATAAGCCTTCTTTAAATTAAGGACTATGATTCTAACATACTTGGTACAATTATTAGGATTTTAAGGCCTAAGCTTTCGAACTATTCCCTAAATCCTTACTCCTTATCATTCTTTTGTTATCGTACTTATGATGTTCTACTCCATCATACCATGATTCTCAAGTAAATCATATATGATTACCCACTTTACCATGAAATGTAGAGTTGTATAACTCTTATCACTCTTCCTTACCTCCTATGATTGACTTATCATAGACATATACTACCTTATATAACTTATCTCCCTTTCTTAACATCAGTCATTTGACATTTTTTTTAATGACTCTTACTTAACTATAACTTGCATTGGTATACTTCTTCCAATAGGATATCTTCCTTATGGTTGTATCCTCTCTTTGGACTACCATGTATTGTATACCAAGCTGTGGTCTACTACCACCCATTATCTTAAGCTTCAATGGTGTTTTAATTATTTGGAATGAAGCAAGATAACTAATTAACCTTATTTAAGAAATATAGATAAGAAAGATTGACTCAAGTGTGTCGGGATTATTCTCAAGTGAATACCCATCTCAAGTCAAAATAATAGTTGGTTT
The DNA here is from genome assembly GCF_022539505.1 of Lolium rigidum. Taxonomy (NCBI): domain Eukaryota; kingdom Viridiplantae; phylum Streptophyta; class Magnoliopsida; order Poales; family Poaceae; genus Lolium; species Lolium rigidum. The sequence continues at coordinate 359,168,959 of NC_061513.1, read as the reverse complement.
AACTAAGACAACTTCCTATAGACACTACCAAACCTATAGGTCTCCTTTAAAGGGTTTTAATCCTAAGGTCAAAGCATTTGCTCGATACCAGTTTGTGATGACCCAGCGTACCACTCGCATGGTGTAGTACACAAGTCGTTGACATAACACAAGTGAAACACCGTTCCACTCATATTACATCTCTCGAGTGGTACAACGAAACATATGCGAGTCCAAGGTATGTCTATAGAAGTACACACGAGTTGTTTACATAAGATCCACACAGCCTCCTACTTTACAGTGAGGTAAAACTTCAAATAAAGCTCCAAAAGAACGACTCGTAGTCTATCTCATTGCTAACTCAAGTTCAAGAGCTACTTGGCTTGCTATAGAAATCTAGCTACTTAGGTGCTAGGATTAGGGAAAGGTTCCCTTCTATTACTAGTCTAGGTTTCCACTCTAGGCTGTTGCGAAGTTGACTCCATTGACTTCTTTGATTGGATTCTTCATCTTGTTGCGAGTTGACTCCTTCGTCTTCGAGTTCCACGGTAGTTTCTCCTTCGGTGCATTGCTCTAAGAAGGGGTTCAAACGAGATAGAATGAGTACGAGCGTACTCGGCAAGTTCATATTAGGAAATATGTGTATCATGCACTAGCTACAGCCATAGACCGGAAAGTCATAGGCCAATGCAAGTTTTCATAAACATTTCTTCAAAAGGTTTATTTTATTCGAAAACTATGCCCGTCGGTCTTCACGGAGTTGAACAGAACTTCGTGGAGTTCCTTTCTGCCGCGTTCGCAGTTCCCTTCCCGGAACAGGGAGTGACGGTCACAATTCGGTATCCTCTGCGGAGGTGCGTTACTTTTCCCATAAGAGAACTTATCCTTGATGCCTTGCCGAGACGCGTTTCTCGTCCACACTTCCTTGGTGTGGGGCCAGGTGTAAGATCCAAGCCAATCACCTGCCTTCTCCGCGACCACCTGCAAACTCCACCCTTTTGTCCAAGCCGTACACCTCCAGGTAGACTTCCCCAGATAATACGGCTTTACTCATGGTGTACTCCGGACAATCCATCATAGATGGTAGAGATTAACATCACTAATGGATGGGGATTTAAAAAGATATCCCAACCTATTGCGGCAGATGCCTCCAACACCCCACCGTCTCTACCAATCCGTTGGCGTGCGAGAGGGAAAAGATACAGCTGACTTCCCCAGAGCCATTATAGATCTTATGGTCAACGCGATATGTACGGCGCTAGAATAACTGGACGGCATTGGTAATTAATCCTAGGGTGATATAACCCATGCAATGGAACCTCCACCATATCAACACATACCATGGTTCCATTGCCCACCACATAGTCATATTCATAATTGTAAAATAATACTTTGCTTTTCAATGCATGAGTGATAAGTATAGTACTTTGCATATAATTTGATAAAAATAATCAAATGACATGAGCAAGCGATGAACTTGCCTTTCTTGAGCTGCGAGATTATGCGAGGCAAAAGCTTCGATACGTGAGAAGTCCAAATGCTGAAATACCATCATCGTCCGGTAAGGACAATGTTTAAAGAAGCTGGCAATAATGCTATAATGCATAGTATGAAATGCAATCGTCCCGAGCGTAACCTAATCCCGATGATTTAAGATTGATGAGTTGTACTGATTTCTTTAGGGTGTGTTGCACTTTTAGAATGGTTCTCAAACAAGGTTCTTATTAGGGTTTGGTTATATTAGCATCATAATCAAGTGATATAAGACATCATAACAAGTACACACATAAAGAATAGTGGTGGAACAATATGTAAAGAACAGTGGTCAATTTTAGGTTCTACGGGACATGGTTGATGATTATTTATATTATACTTCAAAAGAATAACTTTTGAAGAACATGTTAATTAAGAACTAGCAAGTATTTCAAATAAGAACTATGGCTTCTATGGTTTGATTAACCTTTGTACTTCAAAAGAATAACTTTTGAAGAACAGATTAAATAAGAAGATGAACTACGATACATAGGAGCTATGGTTTTCTAGGGTTTACTATTGGATTCATTTAGTTCACTAATAGGAACTAGTTGGGTTCTTTAAGTAGAATGGGTTTATATGTAGCAAGTATTGATAGGGTTATTACCATTGTTTCCCATATACACCATATTAAAGGATGGTTATTAAGATAGTTTTATAGGTTTGCTATTAGTTTTACTATGGCTTTACATTCGCTTTACTAAATAATCTCTAATGGTTTCTAAGCTAAGTGGCTTATCATTTCCTAAGTAGGGTTTAGTGTAATAGGAGCATGTGATGTGAATTGTTACACAAGGTTGATACTAGGGTTTATCTTATAGTTTTACTAGGATTGGATGATTGAGGTTGAACTTAATGGTGTGGTATTTAGGATTGATGATCAATGGTGCTAACATGTGGTATCAAGCTAGGGTTTATACATAGGTGATACTAGTGAATTATATAAGTTTTAATTAAGAATAGGAACATGAAATGATAATCTCATGTGAATTGGTTTTATGTGGGTGGATCATAAACATGCATTCATTGGTTACCTATCAAGGTTCTACATGTAGAGTTGAGGTGGCTATGATCACATGGGCTAAACTCCTAGGGTTTTAGGTTTGCAACTATTATGGATGAACACATGGAATAATGAGTTCAAGGTTCTTATTCAAATTGAAACTAGGGTTTCTAAATTATGGTACATCTCCTAAAATGATGATTGGAAATATAAGTGTGGTAACTAATTACTGTGAACCATAATTAGTAATGGTTTGGCATTTTATTAATCTACACAAGACTTAATAATTAGAGTAACTCCTATTTTAGTTTAATTAAGAATTAGGGTTTAATAATTGTTACTAGGGTTTAAAATAATTAACTTGTTAACTAAAGATGTTTAAGTAAATAAGTTTTGATTTACCAAAATAATATTAGCTTATAATATTTTCTTGAGTTATTACTATTTAAAGAAAATAGAAAATAGTAATTTGCAATTAGGGTTTATGAATTACCACTAATAATTAAGCTAATGCAAATTTGGTAAATAAAATTAATCCTAACATTTTACTTAGTTATTGAATAGTTAAAATTTAATTTTGAAACTTCATTAATTATTGAATTCAAATTTTATGTTAAATAATTGAAATGGCATAATTAATAGGGTTAAAAATAAGTGAATTTTTATTTTGACACACATTTTTGTTTTATATTTTATTTGAATAGATTTTATTTTTGTGAGCATTTTGATATATTATTCATATTTTTCTGAGTTGAAATGAATTTAATCTATTTTTGTAAAGTTTCAGCTATTTAGTGGTTTTTTTTTAAATTAAAACGAAAATACTAAATGTACCGTGACAGATCTACCTCTACTCACTGACTGGTGGGGCTTGTCTCCACGTCGGATGCCACGCAGGCAACGACTGGTCAAAGTGGATCGGGCCGTTGACCGCACCGGCGTTTAACCGCCGGCGGCCGGGGCACGGTGGCGCCGCCGATTTACGGCCTCCCGAGATGCGCGGCTAGGCTCTGCGCGAACGAGTACAACGAGGTGAATCGAATGGTGGTGATGGTTTAGCGAGGGGATCAACGGAGCATCACCGACGATGAGCTCTGCGGCGGTGCTACTCCGGCGAGATTCGAATCGAGAGGCTACATGAGGTTCTAGGATGCGAGATCTAGCTCTACGGATGCGTATGCTCACCCCGAAGCTCAAGGTGTGGTCGGCTCCGGCGATGGTCGACGGAGACGACGGCGATTGGCGATTCCCGGCGATGTGCCGCAGAAGGGAACGAGGAAATTGATCCTCCACACGGCTCCCCTGGATGCTTGGCTCCTCCCAGATGCTCCTTGAGTCCAGGCGCTCCTCCTGGACCACGCGCCAGAGGCTGGGGTGGCCTCCTCCGTCGGCTTCGTCTTCGACTCCGGCGACAATGCACAGATGGTTTTGGAAGACAGAGAGCGATTGAGAAGGATTGAAGTGGTGGAGGCGAGCAAGGCATGCACGGCGATACCCTCCACCTATTTATAGGCCAAGGGAATCCCTGTGGCCTTGACACCGCGACGGCCATGGTGGAGAGGTGGCGGTCTCTGGAAGCTTCTAGCTGGCAAGGATCCTCTCGTCCGCGGATAAGCTCGGACGCGCGAGAGATTGGGCGTGGTTCTGAGAGGTCTGACGACGTCCGGGGCAAGCTTATCGACGACGAGATCGTGGCCTACGGCTCCGCCGCGGCTGTCGAGCTCGGAGACGACGACGGCGAAGTCATTTCTCCACGCACGATTTTTAAAGCAAGCGAAACGGTATTTGGACGTGGGCTGGACTGCTTCTGGGCTTCAACGTGGGCTGCTGCTGGGTAGTAGAGGTGGTGCTGGTCCTGGGCTGCGCGGCCAGGTGAGCTCTCTTTTTCTCTCTTTTCTATTTTCTGTTTTTTTATTTTCTGTTTTGCATTTGTTAGTTGAATTCAAATTTGAATTCTGTTTTGTTTTTGCAAGTTCTAAAACATTTGAATTTTCCATATCACTTGATAATAGTGGTTACTATTTTGAATGAGTTGAAATTTATAACCAGTGCTTGGTAAACATGTTATTAGGTTTTGTTGTTACTTAACAATATTGATTGTTCCCATGCATTTTATATTATGGCTAGAGTTTAAATTAAATGGTAATGAGGTTGGATTGGTTCATGATTTTATGTGAAGAATTATTTCTAAGGTTTAAGAAAATGGTTGGATAACTTTATGGTTATGACTCTTGCTTAGCACTTCTAGCTGGAATGTGTACTTGTGATCTATGATACACAAGTTAGGGAACAATATTTTAGGTGGATTGGATCCTATGTGAAGAGGTTTAGGGTTTTGATAATGCTTCACTAACTTAAGTATCAATAGGCATGAGGCATGGAAGGGTTCTACGTATGATTCAAAAGGGATATTTGAATTGGTATTCAAATGTGATCTTAAGGTTTTAGTTGTGATCACACAAGTGATACACAACTAAGAATTGGAATATGGGCATAAGCTAAGTTATGTTTAATTCACTAGGGTTATTTCTCCTAACTTAGGTAGAAATCTTGTATCAAAGTAATACTAGGGTTGTCTCTAATGTTTGGATAAACAAGGTTTAGGTTTAATGCCCTTACTCCTCCATAAAAGGCATGAGGATTGGTTTGGGGTTAACTACTAATGATATACCTAGTATTTTATGTGATAGATGATATCTATTAATTATATGGGTTTAACTTATCATCTATATCTACAAGTTATAATCATGCATTAGACAAGATCCACTCATTCCTCACTAATCCCTCTTTAATATTCCTCTCATCACTCTCATAATAGATTCTTAGAGTTTATAATTAATACCAAGTTGTGATGGTTAAGGAATTGGTTTCCTAAAGTATTGCTATTGGAATAGGATTCTCACCTCCAAGATCAAATATTGACTTGAATAACTAGGTTTAGTACTTCTCTAATATGCTTGTATGAACATGGCTATGGTTAGTATTATAACTTCTCTCACTTCTCAATGTCTTGGAATAGACTAAGGTCCTACTTAAGAGATGATGATATGATCCTCTAAATATATGGTTTGCCTAGGAATTCTACCTTGGTATTCTTTTGTAGCTTGTTCTTCAGGAAATCCGATAAACCTCGCATCTTGTGGTATGCCTCCACCTCCTAGCTTCTTCATCTTGATCCTAGCTAATTCACATGAAGTGGCTCTATGTGTTTTCTTCCTTGTATCATGCTACAAGGTGAGCAAATGGATGAAGGGTGTGGCTCTATTTATAGGCTTGGGCAAGCTCTAGTATCATGACACATAGGTGGTGACTCTTGTGTTGGCTTGATGAGTAAGGTGCTTGGTTGTCATGCCCTCATCCATAGCAATCCTTTGAGCATGAGGTGGCATAACTTGGAAAGCAAGTCATGTATATATTTTCATCACATGTGGCATGATCATTATCCTCTCATATGATTTATTTTTAGATAGCCAAGTGGCATTTGTTACTAAATATCTTGTGGATGGTTTTTTTATTGTGGATGAGTCACTATATCATATTGGATTGGATTTATATTATAATATTGATCAAAAGATCAAGGTTGAAGGTTATTCCTCAAATTTGGATAGTCGGTGTTTGATTTCACCAAGGCATGATCATAAGTGTTTCAAAATACTCATAGTCAGTTTGATTCAAATAGTTTGAACTATAAATCGTAATGTAAATGGATTTAGTTTTATGATATTTCATATACTTAATAAGTTATGATTTAAATAAGAAGGTGTGGCTTTTATGCACTTTAGACCCTGTGGTTTACCTTATTTGGTAATAAGTTTAGAAGTGAATTAATTTACACACAAAGGTAGTTGCTAACTTTTAAGTGTTAATAAGTTAGAGTTTGATTCTTAAAGAATGTGTTGTTGTAAATATAATTCCATTTGGTCTAATCCATAGATCAAATCATCTCTACCCAAAACAAGGTTTTAACAAAGATCACGAGTGAAGTTTATAGCGCTTGACTTGATGATCTACTTCGATTCCGACAAGTCAAGTGAAACTTCGATTATCGTGGTAAGTTTTATTTGAAGCGCGAAAATTCCCCGGATTTTCTATGCATGAATGCAATGCACACTTTGGTGTTCTCTCATTTTATTGCCTCTAAACCTGGGATATTACATAGCTTGAAACTGAAAATTTCGGCCGCGCGCCAAATCATCCCGCCGCATCCATTCGAAAATCCCGTGACCAGTTTTACCCTTTTAACCCTGATCCGGAAGCTACAACCCACCGACCATGGAGGGCTCATTCGGTAACAATGAAATATCTTGCCTAGATCCCGAACCCTCCCCACAGGCCCACACCCACCAACCAACCATTCTCCCCATTAGCTCAAAAATACTCTCACACGCCAAAGCTCGACTCTCTACGGTACTAGATCTGCTTCGCCGCGGCATACTCCTCCACGAGCGTAGCCTTGATCGTGTTGGCTGTCCACCCACCTGATCCGCTCCCCCGCCGCCCTCGCCACGCGACGGATCTGCTTCACCGCCGACCTCGCCACCGACGGATCCGCTTCACCGCCGACCTCGCCACCGACGGATCCGCTTCACCGCCGACCTCATCCACAGCGTAGCAATCAACGCCTTTCCTGTCGACGCACCGGATCCTCTCCAACGGAACCGTGTCTACTTCATCGCGCCCGCCCTCCACAGAAGCCGATCTATTCCACTGACTACCTCGGCGCAGCGGCTGTATCAACTTCACCGAATCCCTTGCCAGCCAACCAGATCTGCTTCACTAACGCCCGCTTCTACTGAAACAGGGTCGACTCATCGTCTCCCGCGTTCGCCACCGCTGGAATGCAAGTTGCCGCCCCCGTCCACCCCGCCGCAACTTGGTTAGTACGCTGGCCCGTTAGATCGCGGTGTTTCTTTAGCCATGTTTTGTGTAGTTATTTGCAGATCTCATATGCCATTAAATTTCTTGATGTGTTACTTCGCATGAAGTTCGTTTAAATATTGTACAGTACCAAAGCATTATCCGGTCGCTACCATCCTGTTCATTCTACTGACACCTGTGTGCATCCACATATTTATAGGGGACCCATTCATTTGCTACCAACTGTTTTTGTACTGCATGCTATTCCTTTTATAGTCATGCTATGGGAATTTCCAATCTGGTTGTTCTTATACCACGTCATTAGCTCACCGCTAGCCGCTAGGCTTGTTTTCTCGTGTCTGCTATTCTTTTACTGCTTTTATAATCATGCTATGTGCATTTCCAATCTGCTTGCTCTTATACCTCGTCTTTAGCTTATAGCTATTTTTTCCATGAATGCTCCTGTCGCACTGCTTGTATAGTTATTGCTGCGTGCATGTCTGGTCTTTGTATTATCGTAGACTAACTTGTCAATGTTATTTTTCCTAGGGATTGATCATGCGAACCACTTATTAGAATATCCAACATTAACAGCGGGGACGCTAGGGAAGGTTGGAATCTGAGTTCTTGGTTGGTAACTTTGGCAGTTTACTTCCGTTATTATCTATAACCTATATGCATTGTTCCTTATGCAAGAGATAAACACTTGGAACCCTGCCATAACAATGCCATCCATGCTTTACTATGTTTCTGCCTATTTGATATGCTTGTCTTGGAGCAACTGCGAAGGTGATTTGAACACGACATTTGGTCATTCTTAATGCCGGTTTACTTTATGTGGAAAACCTTGGCATTACCCTACTCTAAATCTGAATGTCCGAAATTCGTATCTCATGCAAAGCAACATCTAGTTGGTTTTAATCGATATCCGGTAAATATTGGCTTATTCATTTGGCAGCTCAAGTTTTTTGTTATTTGAAACCAGCTAACTTGGTCTTAAATGTGATATCTAAACACAGATTAAGGACAATGGAGCGAGGAGGATTAGCATTTCACTTGATGGGCTGAACCTAAAATGACGAGGCATGTCGACCACGACTAGTGCACGCAAGAGAAGGACCTGCGGCGAGCCGGTATGTTACGCTACATGTCGTTATCCGATCTCTACATTGCGTAATACATGTTTGAATAGTTAATTGTTGTAACTATTTTTGCAATATTACCAGAATGCGGTTTTAGTGAAGCGGTCATCATTAGAAGATAGTCGCCAAAGCGACCACAGTGCAACATTATGATGTAAGTCTGCTTAGTACAAGTTCCATACATTGTCTTATTCATGCAACTTGTTATTATCTTATATCTACATTGCATAATAAATGTTTGAATAGTTCATCTGTTGTAACTATGTTTGCAATATTACTAGAATGCGGTTGTAATGAAGAAGTCCTTAGTAGAAGATAGATCGCAAAAAGGTTCAGGCGTGAGCCTATGCAACGATATAATGTAAGTCTGCGCTTAGTACTTGTGACTATCTCATATCGACAATGCTTAATACATGTTTGCATAGTTCATCGTTTAACTCTTTTTGCATTATTATCGGAATGCGATTACGATGAAGCAATCTTCATTAGAAGAGAGGCCCACAAAAAGTTCTGATCTTTGTTCTGATGCATCCTCTCATAGCCGTCAACCTAGACCATTCTTTTCATCAAACAGTGAACATCTCAAGGCTGTACTTTATAAAAGACATGTTATTGCTGCTTTAAGGTCTGTAGCTGATATGTTGACCAAGAGTACACAAGATTCAATCAAGGCGATTGCCAAATGTCAACGTGTTATTGATGATGCTAATAGAAGTCCTCAATGATTCTATGATTTTTTTTTTATTTGGGCACATTAATTGCCTTGTAATTTTCCTAGTTATTTTATTTGTGTATGTAATTGTGTATCATTGATATCAGATTTTAGCCTCATGAAATTTAATGCAAGTTGACCAGGGCCCTATAACAGATTGGGCCGGCCCATTAACAGTAGTGTGGGACCCACTTTCATTTTGGGCCAGATCACTTACTTACTGGGCCGGCCCGTTAACAGGAAAGTGGGACCCACCTGTGCTTTTGGCCCGGCCCACTATCTTGTTGGACCAGCCCACTTGCTACATGATGGACCCCACATACTAAATGGGCCGGCCCTTTAAGAGGAAAGTGGGACCCACCTGCGTTTTTGGCCCGGCCCACTAGCGTGTTGGGCCGGCCCACTTGTTATATGGTGGACCCCACATACTAAATGGGCCGGCCCTTTAACTGGAAAGTGGGACCCACCTATGCTTTTGGCCCGGCCCACTATCTTGTTGGGCCGGCCCACTTGCTATATGGTGGACCCCACATACTAAATGGGCCGGCCCTTTAGCTGGAAAGTGGGACCCACCTGTGCTTTTGGCCCGGCCCACTATCTTGTTGGGCCGGCCCACTTGCTATATGGTGGACCCCACATACTAAATGGGCTGGCCCATTAACGGGAAAGTGGGACCCACCGTGCTTTTGGCCGGCCCACTGGCTTGGTGGGCCAGCCCATTTGATCTAATGTGGACCCCACGCACTAAATGGGCCGGCCCGATAGCAGGAAAGTGGGACCCACATGCTAATTGGGCCGGCCCAATAACTTCTTGGGCCGGCCCACTTGCTTTAAGGTGGACCCCACTGGGTAAATGGGCCGGCCCGATAACATGAAAGTGGGTCCCACATGTCTTATGGGCCGGCCCTTTTGCCTGTTGACCGGTCAAACGAGTGCATTCGGCCCGGCCCACATGTTTAGTGGGCCTACCCATTAATGTTTTGACCAGTCAACCTTAGAGGTTAGGCCCGGCCCACGTAACTAATGGACCAGCCCAGCTATATAGTTGACCGGTCAAACTAAGTCAGCTGGCCCGACCCGCAAACTTAATGGGCCGGCCCGCTTAAGACGTGGCAGGCCTCGTGTGGGCCTACCATCTACCACGGGGTTTCAGCGGTTAACGCCGTTAAGCGCCATTTAACGGCGTCCGCCACGTGTCGGTTGCATGACGTCGGCGGTCAACGGGCTCCCGGAAACACTTACGCAGCTCGTCCGATTTTCCGTGGCGGAAGGGCACCCAAGCGCGACGGACCGAAAAAATCGTCGTAGGACTTTTCCTGACGCAGTTTCGACAACAGAACCCATATCGTCGGGTTAGGCCCATAGGCGACGAAAAATACCCCTTAGCGGACGATTTTGAGACGTTGTCTATCAGAACTTTTCTTGTAGTGTAGACCACTAGAAGGCCGCAAAGAAAGTCTTGCGTTATATACAAGAAATAAAAGGGTACATGCTTATATACAGAAGGTCTGATAACCTACAAGTTGTTGGTTATTCAGATTATGATCATGTCGGTTGTGGATAGTAAGAAATTCACGTCAGGTTATGTATTCACACTTGCCGGGGGAGCTATGTCGTGGAAAAGCTCCAAACAAAAAATAGTTGCTTCATCTACGATGCAAGCTGAATTTATAGCATGTTATGAGGCCACTGGGCACGCTGTATGGCTAAAGAATTTTATTCCCGGACTTAAAGTGGTCGACAACATTTCAAAACCACTTCTACTGTACTGCGATAATGAACCCGCAGTTTTCTATGCGAATAACAACAAGTCAAGTGATGCTGCCAAACACATTGATATTAAGTATCATGTTGTGAAGCATATAATCCAGGATCATACAACAAATGGTAAGCATATAAGTACGACTCGTATGCTTGCGGATCCGCTAACGAAAGGCTTACCACCCAGTATTTTTCATGATCATGCTGCCGACATGGGATTACTAAAAGCCTTATGATTCTGGAATAAAGGGACCACTATAAAAACCACTCCGAATAAGTAAAATGTTATTCATTTCGAGATAGGCTGGTATGCCATAAGTGTTGAGGTTCAATAGCATTTCATTGGTTGTTGTAACACCTCACTTTGGTTTATTATTCCTATGGAGAATGGGTAAATGATGTTAAACCTAACGATCAAGGGGGAGAATGTTGGTTGACCTGTCAGGTTTAAGAGATAAACATAGACAGAAACATTCTAGTCAAATAAAGTTAAGGAGGAGGCCCACGAACCAACGTTCATGACCACCTCGTACGCATCTCACGCGCCCTGATCTGGGGCACCAAAACCAACTCAATGGTTTGGTCCCCTGTCGCATGCGCCATATAAACGGGGGGGGGGAGCCTGGCAGGCCGATGGTTTTTTCACCAGGTTTACGATCAGCTCTCTGCTCCCCCCACAACTCCTTAAGCCCTACCGATCTAGGGATGCGCAGAAGCGACGGGAAAACCAGCCTACACCCCGACGGTACCAGGGCAGTGCCGCTGGAGAACCGGGGGTATCAGGAGGATCCCCAGATCATCCACAACCTCTCTACTTCACTCCTACACCAAGCAGGCGACGATGGCAACTCCGGGAATGCGTAATGCCTCCCTAAAACCTCTTTGTTTCATGTGCAATAGGTGTTCTAGGCGCTGCTTTTCGCGATCTTGTGCTGCTCATGAAGTTTTAGTACTAACAGATCGAGCGAGAGTGGAGCTTGCTGTGGTGAACTCGAGTACCATTGAAGGTTAAAATGTTTCTGCGGAGACTTGCCAATCAATCCCTGCCAATGAATGATATGAGACACCACAAACACATGGCTGACATCGACCAATGCCAGATGTGTGGAGGCCAAGATCCATGGCATCATGCTCCCATTGACTGCACATTGGCGCGCTGCGTGTGTGCTTTTCTGGATAAAGATATAATTGAAAAATTATATGCTCGGAAGAGCGCAACGCTCGAGCTTGGCTAGCTATCATGACGGACACTCTAAAGAAGGAGGATCAGACCAAGGTTTTTGTGACCCTATGGGCTATTTGGCACGCAAGACGGAAAACTATCCATGAGCAGATTTCCCAAAATCCACTGTCCATCCGTTGTTTTGTCCAAAGTTTCATTGTAGACCTAAAGCTTTTCGAGGAGAGGAACACGAAAGAACCAAGCACCAAGGCAGAGAATCACACCCCACGTTGGATTCCGCCTCCGTGACGATTGATAAAAATCAATGTGGACGCTGCAGTTGGAAAAGGGAAACATTGTTGGCGCGATGGCAACCGTTGCTAGAAGTGATGCTGGGGTTTATATGGAAGCCTCTGCAGATGCGGAAACGTTGGAGGTTCTTGCATGCCGGGAGGCGCTAGCCTTCGCGCATGACATCAACCTCGTTCAGTAAAAGTTGCAAGTGATTGCGCCGCTGCAGTCAAGAACATTCATCAAGGTACGCTTGGGACCTATGCGCTGATAGTGAAAGAAATAAGAGACTAGCGAGGATTTTAATGAGATCGTATTCACCCACGAGGGGAGACGATCGAATGTTGAAGCCCATTGCCTAGCCGAGGAGTGTAGTGTTTGATGAACCTGGCACCGTGTGTGGCTAATCTCACTGCCTGAAGGCCTTCGTATACCTATGATTGTTGAAGTTTAATAAAAGCGTGATACTAAAAAAAAAGTTAGTACATGACTCAAAACTCGCCGGATCAGCAGGGGATCAAGATGCAAGGTACCTCTCGCTTTTTTACGCTCGGCGACGCGGGAAAACTCAGACACGGCACACGCGCAAATGACGTGAACTCGTGAATATCCTCATTAGCGCTGGTTTCGTCCGGCGTGCCTTGTTCACACATGAATTAGCATGACATTACGCCTCCGGCTCTTTGCATGCCTCCACAGCCTATGTGTATGTACGTCATCACTGAGATGGTGGTGGTGCACGTACCACACTCGTACACACGTCCTCGCTGTGATCATAGCTGCGCATACGCACTAGTATCTTATAGAGTAATAAACTGAAGAGTATTTTTCACCAAAAACACTCCTTGAAACGGGCGACCCTAGCTAGGGGTCGAGCGCTGCCTTTGATCCGAGCGATCGTTTCTGTCGTTTCCGAAAATGGAAATCCGAACGATTCCACTGTTTCCATTTCTGGCTGAACGTGAGGCGGAGCAATTAAATTGCGAAGGAAGGGATTCGAACCCAGGACCTCCGGCCCGGCCCGGGCGGGAGACAAAGACGTGACAACCAACTAACCTATCAGTTGTTGCGTCCACTACATAGACGTACCTATACTTATACTAAACTTTAACACGCATCAGATAAAAAAAGAAAACACGGTCTAAACTAAAAAAAAACCAGATAGCAAACCATGAACGTAGCATCCATCTTGATATATCTTGATAACTTTTATTAGCTTAAAATTTATCAACTCTTCTGTCCGTTATTTATCAACGGTAGATGTGAAAAATTATCGACCCGCAAAACTAATTTAACTTAGGATATTATGAGGACATTTTTAGCTCAAAATTTATCAACCACTATGCCTATTATTTATCAACGGTAAAATGTGAAAATTTATTTATCCGGAAAACTAATTTTATTTAAATTATTTTTGAGGATATTTTTAGCTCATAATTTATCAACCCCTATGTTCGTTATTTAGCAATGGCAAATGTGAAGAGTTATCAACCCGAAAAAATAATTTAATTTATAATATTTTAGAAACATTTTTAGCTCTCAAATTATCAACCCCCGCCCGTTATTCATCAACGGTAAATGTGAAAACTTATCAATCCGAAAAGTTAATGTAATTTAGAATATATTGGGAACATTTTTGGCTCACAATTTATCAACCGCTATGCCTATTATTTATCAAAGGTAAATGTGAAAACTTATCGACCCAAAAACCTAATTTTATTTAGAATATTTTTGGGAATATTTTTATCTTATAATTTATCAATCCCTCTATTCGTTATTTAGCAATGGCAAATGTGAAGAGTTATCAACCCGAAATGTTAATTTTATTTAGAATATTTTAGAAATATATTAGCTCACAATTTATCAACCCCTCTGCCCATTACTTATCAACGCTAAATGTGAAAAAAATACCTACCCCAAGATCTAATTAAGTTGAAAGTGATATTTATTTGAGTTGCAAGTGTACTTATTTGAGTTGCAAGTGGTAGTTCATTTGAGTTGCAAGTAGTTCTCCCACCCGTTATTTTTTTCCTCTTAAAAACCACTAGCCCAAGAAAGAGAATTAAAAAAATAGGCCAAATAACATGATTTTTTATACAAAAGTAACAACAATATGGAAAAAGAAAAAATGATACATAATTTCTAAAAAAAAAGGGAATTGACAAAAGGGAATTGCAAAAAGATTTATCACGTTGTTCTAGTTTCCCCCTATTTTATTTTACCACTACCAACAAAGGGAATTGCAAAAAAAAGCAGATCTGCAGGAATACTAACGCTACGTAACAGACTAAAATATAAAAAACTGTAGTAAAGAAAGAAGAAAGAGATGCGTCCTGGGATAATTACCCAGTGGCATGCATGCTTTTAATGCCAAACCAAGTGGGCACATGGGGACCGGAATTAAGGTGGGCCAGGCCAAGCAAGAAGTGTGAACGTAATTAGCCCATGAGGGTCGTGACAAAAAACGCGGAATTCGCTTGGGCTGCCGGGCTGAGGAACCGAACGCTTGCGCGGTCGAACGTGACAAAGGAAATTTGCCTTGAAACACCCCCTAATACACAAAAATACTCTAGCACTAAACAAGGCATCACTGTCTTTCTCCTCTCGAATTCCCGATGCTAGGGTTTTGGGCCGCCGGCCGCCGTCGAGTTTGGCGGTGGCTTTCCTCCTACAATTCCTCTTGTGGAAGGCCTCCGGCATACCGTACAACTAGATACCATGGCCACTCGGAAACTGACGGCATTGAGGAGGCCCAACCCTTGCAGTTGGTGATAAATAAACAAGGCGGCATCTTTGCGGATCATCAAATGCTCCACCACATTATCTTGCAGTTGGTGATGAGTATTTGTGTCTCGAACTTCTTGACACGTGGCGAGAAAAGAAGCAAAGGCTGGCGGGACATCGTGATCAACATCTGCAAGAACACATATCCGTTCATATCGTTCAGTGTCGAACACTGGGAATTCTCGCTCGCTCTCAATGATCATGTTGTGCAATATCACACAGGCGGTCATGACCTCCCGCATCTGATCTTTCGACTTGGTAAGAGTGGGGTACCGGTCAATGGCAAATTGAGCTTGCAGGACACCAAAGGCCCACTCCACATCCTTTCTGCAAGCCTCTTGCTGCTGAGCAAACCAAGCTTTCTTCCCATTAGGCACAGGATTTAAGATTGTCTTCACAAATGTTAACCATCTTAAATATATGCCGTCGGTCAGATAGTACCCCTTGTCATACTGATTGACGTTGATATCGAACTTGACAGGAGGAGCAATGCCTTCAATAAGATTTCAAAACACATTTGAGCACTCCAACACATTGATGTCACTGTGTTGTCCTTGACCTACCGAAGAAAGCATACGAAATCCAAAGATCCTGATTTGCCACAACCTCAACCACCACACTACATGATCTTTTCTAACCTTTATACATGTCTTGGTGTGCAAATGGATAGCTCTTCCATGCTCATTGCATACATTCAATGCTTCTAAGCATTTTAGAAAATCATCTAGCTGCATTATGTGCGAATATCCGAGTTGTGTCTTCTGCATTGGGTGTGCGCATATAGTTCTTTCCAAACACACTGCGATAATTGCTCGGCAAAACCTGTACATGCAACCAATGGTGGTGGACTCGGTCATGCGAAGCTAGTCGTCCAGTTGATAACGCTTGACGGCACTAGCAAAACTGTGTTGATATGTTGGGACTCCAAGTGTAGAGTGTTGTGTCAGCTGAGTATTTTTCCCACAAAAATGACTCGAGGATTTATATCGAACTCTCAAGAAATGGCGTAAAGAGGTATCTCTCCCTTTCTTTTTCCAGCAATCCTGCAAAATAAATTAAAGCCTTGTGTCCCCAACTCCACCGTATCGTTGTCAAGCACAAGGTTTCGTCTAAGTAAAAGTAAAGTAGAGTAGTAACTATAGTAAAGGAGACTAAACAAGTAAAGTAAACTATGTAAAAGTGGTAAAGGTTTGTTTGTTTCAGGGTTTTGTATGCAAATAAGAAAGATAAATATTTTTGTAGTTTCGGATTAAAATAATTCTGAAATTAAAAAGTAAGATAAAATCAATGGAAAGGAGTTTCTTATGATTAAAATTTGACCGGGTTCATGGGTTCACTTGACTATTCTCTCTTTTAAGTTGTAGTGGATAATAACAATTCATCAATGAGATAAATAAAGAAAATAACTTCAACATGTGTAGGCATCACTTCCTATATAGAGATGATACAACATATCTCTCTTATACTCCACAAGACAGGAAAAAAATCATACAATCTTGTATTAAGAATTAACAGAGTATAGCCATAAGTATTTTGACATGATGTTTGAATATCAAATACGCTACCTTGAACAAACAAGATCACCTTTTTTTTCATGTGACGAACATAGCACATGCATTCACTTTATCCGTAATGAGATAGCAAAAGAAAAGGCAAAACCAAAATAGATCATGAATTTGTTGTCACTATTGAATCACTAAAACCATGCTATTCCATCTAACACATACATCACCCCACACATTTTCTGGCATACAAGTTGGATTAGAACAAATATTTAAGAACATGATACATAATATGCATCTATCAATACATCTTACATGAAATATAGTCAAATCTCACGCATCATATCCTAGAATAAAGATTCACCACATAGGTATTACATATATGACCACAATCATATTGGACGGCTCATATGGCACTAAGAACTATGAAGAACATGAGATAAATAGATCAAGCTACCGCTACAAACCCATAGTCCAGAGGTGGAATACTCCCCTTTGATCATAGTGATGATGAGGAAGACGTTAGAGAAGGTGGAGATCCCTCCAGCAGCGGCTCCGACGGAGTTTCCCCCTCCAATCTTGTTCGCTCAAGTCTCAGTTTTCGTGTTTCTGTGGCGTTCTAATCCAGAGAACCTTCAAAATATGTCGGTTCGTGAAGGAATCAAGTGATTTCACTAGTAGGAAAAGCCTCATCAGTGGCGCACGAAAATTTGATTCTGTGGCGCACGGGTGGTGCGCCACAGAAACGTCGCCACAAAAATAAGCTTTCTGTGGCGCACCTGACTGTGCGCCACAAAAATAAGGTTTCGTGGCGCACTTGTTCTTAGGTGCGCCACGAAAAGGGTGCGCCACAGAATTGCTTCCTAGTGCGCCACGGAATTTGCTTGTATTATACACGATTTTGTGCTGCCCGGTATACATATACAGTTTATACACAGCAATACGGATACACAATACGGATACACGAGGTTATATACAGCAACATTCAGATATAATATAAATATCATGTACATTGCACAGATATAACATAGACATCATCATCACATTACTTAGAGCCCGATCGAGATACATATATAGTGGCAAGTGTCAAATGTTTTGCATACAACTCTTAATTCATACAAAATTCACAATTTCGAGATACAAAGTAGTCTTCATCCGGTTCCTCCTCCTCCTTTGCTCCGTCATCTCTACCCACCAGGCTCGCTTGCATCGGGGTCCTTCCATCCAGTTCCTACTATGATGAAAATGGAAGAAAGTGAGACCAACAAGTATCCGATGCACAAGAGAAATGGAATAAATGCCTCATACATTGTTGGTCAACACAAATATTAACATTCGGGGACGGTGTAAGTGAGACCAAGTCCGATGCACAAGAGATTGATATTTGTGCTATCTTACCAGAGCTCACTTACGCCGCCCCCGAGTGTACGGTGACCAAACATTTTAATCATCGGCATTTTGAAAATGTCAAAGCAAATGGAATGACAAAATGGAATAAGTGCCTCATACATTGTTGGTCAACACAAATATTAACATTTAGAGATGGCGTCGAGTGAGACCAAGTCCGATGCACAAGAGATTGATATTTGTGCTATCTTACCAGGCTCACTTACGCCACCCCCAAGTGTACGGTGACCAAACATTTTAATCATCGGCATTTTGAAAATCTCAAAGCAAATGGAATGACAAAATGGAATAAGTGCCTCATACATTGTTGGTCAACACAAATATTAACATTTAGGGATGGGGTAAGCGAGGCCGGGTAGGATGCACAAGAGATTGATATTTGTGCTATCTTACCAGAGCTCACTTACGCCACCCCCAAGTGTACGGTGACCAAACATTTTAATCATCGGCATTTTGAAAATCTCAAAGCAAATGGAATGACAAAATAGAATATGTGCCTCATACATTGTTGGTCAACACAAATACTTTGCAGAAGGGCCCCCTTTCCCCGGTCGGCGTTCCGTCAACGGGTGCTTGACGACACAACAACGCCGATCTGCATCTCCGGCGCGGAACCACGCCAGTCCCTCGCTGTCCAGTGAACGAGTCCTTGATGCAAAGACCGTGCCGGCCTGCCCAGCATTATGCTTGGGCCGTGTTGCCGCGCTTCAAGCCGTGTGTCCCGCGCCCTGCATCGTTCGCCTTCTTGCCCGGTGAACCAATAGGCTGATCGTTGAAATAAGGAAACCGATGACAGCCGGTCGCAAGATTAAATTGCGATCGGCCGTCATCGGCTTCCTTATTCCAACGATTAGTCTATTAGTTCACCGGACAAGAAGGCGAAGAGTGCAGGGCGCATGATCGACACGGCCCGAAGCGCGACAACGAGGGTCGGCATGATGCTAGGGAGGCTGGCACCGTCTTGGCATTAAGGACTCGTTCACGTATCGGACGGCGAGAGAAGAAAAGTGGTGCTGCGCCGGAGAGGCATGTCGGCGTTGTTGTCTCATCAAGGACTCGTTCACGGAACGGCGGCCGGGAAAGGGGGCTCGTCTACAAAGTATATTGCGGCGTATAGGTGACCAAACATTCTAATCATCGGCACTAAAATGGAAGAAAGGCCAATGCAATTAAGAAGTAGCTAGTATGAACTAAATGGAATGCCTCATACTTTGTTGGTCGAAACAAATATGAACATCCCGGGATGGCGTTAGTGAGGCCGGGTAGGATGCACAAGAGATTGATATTTGTGCCATCACACCAGGCTCACTAGCGACACCCCGAGTGTACAGATTGACCGAACATTCTAATCATCGGCACTAAAATGGAAGAAAGAGCCAAGTGGTATCAACTAAATGGAATGCCTCATACTTTGTTGGTCGAAACAAATATTAACATCCGAGAGATGGAGTAAGTGAGGCCGGGTAGGATGCACAAGATATTGATATTTGTGCCATCACACCAAGCCTCACTTGCTCCACCCCCGAGTGTACGAGTGATCGACCAACCATCTAATCATCGACAAGTAAATCACTTGGGGTAATGTTAAAATGTTTGTCTCCATATTTGGGAGACATTTTTAATATTGAGTCTAGCTAATGGAAATCAAGAACTAGTCTTGATCTCCAAATGGTGATTAGAGGGAATTTATTCATCTTAAGCAACATTAGGGACAAATGGGATCATGCAAGGGACTTGGGTCATTTGGATCATAAGGCATCAATTAAGGAGGCAACCAGGGACAAAGGGAAACATTTGATGATCCATTATCATAGGCAACAAAGCAGACAACTTTTTCCCCTCTAATC
The DNA here is from genome assembly GCF_022539505.1 of Lolium rigidum. Taxonomy (NCBI): domain Eukaryota; kingdom Viridiplantae; phylum Streptophyta; class Magnoliopsida; order Poales; family Poaceae; genus Lolium; species Lolium rigidum. The sequence continues at coordinate 359,148,979 of NC_061513.1, read as the reverse complement.
TAGCTAGAGTCCTTAAAAGAAATCCATCATAAGCATGGTCAAATACACATATATAGCATTTGGAGAGCAAACAAGCAGTAGCCATATCACTCAATCCAATAATATAGTAATTTGGATCATAAGGCATCAATTAAGGAGGCAACCAGGGACAAATTAAGGGAAACATTTGATGATCCGAGTAAGTGCATGACACTTTGAGCTACCCAAGAATAAAGGCCAACGAGTGGATAAACATCTCGCTCAACCATTTCTTGCAGTAGAGGAAAAGTAACCAACATTGAAACTTGAATAGTCAAGTGACACTACAAGCAGCTCACACACACATGCAAACACATGTGTTGACGAGTAACTAAACGAGCGAGAAGAACACCACCAGATATTCATGGGTACTTAGGATCAGTAGGGAATTGATAAAGTACGAGTGAGGAGCAAGCATACCATCGAAACTCGTCAATTTGAGAGAAATAACATTGGGGTAATGTTAAAATGTTTGTCTCCATATTTGGGAGACATTTTTAATATTGGAGTCTAGCTAATGGATATCAAGAACTAGTCTTGATCTCCAAATGGTGATTAGAGGGAATTTATTCATCTTAATTAAGCAACATTAGGGACAAATGGGATCATGCAAGGGACTTGGATCATTTGGATCATAAGGCATCAATTAAGGAGGCAACCAGGGACAAAGGGAAACATTTGATGATCCATTATCATAGGCAACAAATCAGCAATCTTTTTCCCCTCTAATCTAGCTAGAGTCCTTAAAAGAAATTCAAAGCAGGATCAATTAAGGAGGCAACCAGGGACAAAATGAAGTAGCTCTCTGTTGGTATTGGTTACCAACGAGAACTCAAGCCACTACTTGATCTTACTAATTCAAAGCAGGACCAATGCAGGACCAGTGCTGATGTTGCCATCATCTCTGCCCCCAAGAACTCTCTCATGCTCTCTCTCACATGCCATGCCAGCTGCTTGCTCCAAAACACAAGCATCACACAGGCAGAGCATAGAAAAAATATATAGCTAACAGCCACGATAAAACAAAAAGAATGTTTGACTGTTTTTATTCATGATGACCACAACAGCAGCACAACAGCACCCAGATCGAGCACAACATCATCCTCTCTGTAATTTTGTCCAGAGCAGCATCAACATCCAGAGAACAACAGCAGCACAACAGCATCCAGATCGAGCACAACATCAACACATCCAGAGCAGGGGTAGAGGAAGAGGGAGGGGAGGGGAGAGGTGGAGCTCACCGACGCTAGGGGTGGATCGAGGAGGAGGTTGACGACGACGGCAGGGGTGGAGGAGGAGGGAGGGGAGGGGAGAGGTGGAGCTCACCGACGATAGGGGTGGAGGAGGAGGTTGACGACGACGGCGGGGGTGGAGGAGGAGGAAGACGCGGCGGCTCCTCCTCCTTGACGCGGCGGCCCCTCCTCCTCCATGCGGCGGCCCCTCCTCCTCCACGCCGCAGCGGCTTGTGCTGCAGGTGGCGGGGATGGGTGGAGCGTGGCGGCATGCGGCCCTCGCGGAGGAAGGAGGCGGCGGCGGCGGCCGGCCGGTGCGACGACCATGGCGGCGGCGGGGGGGAGAGGGGAGGGGAGGTGAACGTACGGGCGTGGGGAGGGGAGGGGAGGGGAGGGGTACGGGGATGATATAACTTACACTAATTCTGTGGCGCACCAGAACAAGTGCGCCACAGAAATAACTACTTCTGTGGCGCACCAGAGCCAGTGCGCCACAGAAATAACTACTTCTATGGCGCACCAGAGCCGGTGCGCCACGGAAATAGTTATTTCCGTGGCGCGGCAAGCATTGTGCGCCACAGAAATACCTACCCTAATAATTCGTGGTGGCAGAATGTGGGCCCCACATAATTTCTGTGGCGCACGGTTCAGCTATGCGCCACAAAAATAAGCTATTTTTGTGGCGCACACTTCCTGGTGCGCCACAAAATAAGTTTCTGTGGCGCATTCAAAACGGTGCGCCACAGAACTAAGCTTTGCCTATAAGGGTTTTCCTACTAGTGTTTGGTTGATCAATGTCCAGAAGAGCACGGGTGGCGCGCCCACCCTGTCTGGGCGTGCCACCTCATCTCCTTTGGGCCTCAGGCCCCTCCAGGTGTACTTCAGAGGCCCATGTTTCTTCTCCCGATGAAAAATAACCCTCATAATTCTAAGCACAATTTGATTCTCTATAGGTCTCTGAAAGTGAAAAATACACAAAATAGGGAATTCGTGTTCTGCGGAGTTGTAAAACAAATAAAGGGAATAATTCGTAAATCCCCATAAATAGATGTAAAACATGGTATTACCATTATATATATTGCAAATATGTGGGAATTCATGCTGACAAAGGACAAAGTTCATGTATGTATTTTACATGCGTCAACATCCCCAATTTTAACCTATACTCGTTCTCGACCATAAAGGTGATTAAACTAACATGAACTTTGAAATTTATAATGTTGCTTCTATGTAATTATGCAAAGTCTTACCAGATTCAGTCAATAAAGAATGACAATAAGCAATGTGAAGTGTGAAGTGACATCTCTTACATTCTACAAAGCATGCATAACAATAAATAGCATTAAAAACATGAATAGTATTATGAACCATAAATAATGCTTTGGGGAATCCTATAGAATTGTTTGGAAAACTCTATGTCCTCTCTTTTGATTATTTTGATACTCTTGACTCTATACTCATAACGATAGGATTCCATGCATCTCTTTGTTTCAGATATATTTATGATTCATGTGTTTGACCTTTTATAAGTAAATACTAGCATGGATGGGCGCGGCGGCACGCCGCGCCGACTACCTAGTACAATGGTTGTAATAATTTTAAGATCACTTTAATTGATATAAGTAATGGAAATTTCCTTGTTTAAACAATGGGTTTTAAGATGGTTGGCAATGAAATCTGATACAACATACACTCATATTATGTGCATGAAAGGTTGATCTTGAGGATCAAGCAAACAAGCAGGCATCAGAGAGACACGGAAATTTAGTCTAGTAATAATAATTTTACTGCATATTGATGATCATACTGACCAATTGGTAATTTTAGAGGGGTAGTACAGAACTGTTACATATATAGAACTTAAGCAATGGCATGGATTGCCATACCGATGAAAAAAAGGTTATTTCACGGTGATCTCTGAGCACGGTGGTCATGGATCTTCTCGCATCCATTGTACCTGAAGATGGTCACTTTCAGCGTCGAATCTACGGTATAGTAAAAGATCAAAGTAGTGTCTTCTACAATGCCAATGTAAGGTCTGCATATTTGATTCTACATCAGCATGTGCTGCTATGGTAGTGGCAAGTACTTTATATCTGATCAAAATATCTACTAAATAAATTAGCGTAAGTAAGAAATATAGATGAGATGATTATACCTTCTAGTGTGCAATCTTATGTATCTTGGGTGGTCCTCTGGTTATACATAACATAATACTACATAGCAATGTGCTGATCCTTCGCTTCCACTGCTTGGATACCGGGGGTATTGAGGTGGTGGCGAGCTGGAGCGCCTCCAGGCCATCGGTGGCTCTTGCACCCCTCCACGTCTAGGTTAGGACAGAAGACCCAACTTACGACTGTCATCGAGGCCGACAAAACCGTGCTCATCGATCGCCGCCACGAGGACGTCATCGCCTTCATCATCGACAATGATGGCCACGGGGACGACTGAACCCACAAAGTCAAGGGTTCAGTTTAGTTTCAAAACACCAAAACCAAAACTACACATGCAAGTATTTCACTACACAGGAGCAGCCAGACACAATTTACTCCTGGGATCAAGATCGAAATCTGAAGAAATCCATATCTGCAAAGACCAAGGAGAACTACACCAAGATGACCATAAGATCCTTGAACCAGGACTTCTGCTATAGTTAATCAAGATCAAGTGCTTGATTACTACGCAATTAAAGAACTTGTGAGAGTGATGGAAATGCAGATAAGCAGTACATGGTAGCAAGAAAACTATACCAAAGTTCAATAATTAAACATGAAAAATATTTTTGTGATCCGCATGCATCACTTGAACACTCAAGATTCTAGGTTATGCATTAAACACAACGATAGTATGTACAAAACAACAACATGGAGCCACTCCGAAACATAAATTAAGATTGATTCTAGATAACATTACCAATTATGCAGCTCCTGTTTTTCTAGTAATTTCTCATTTAATTATGAGCCCAGAGGAGTGCCAAAAACCACATCATGGAGTAACTTCGAAAAATATAAACGCAGATCTAGCCTAGGACTACATTACCAATGTTGCAATTCATATTTTGCTAGTAATTCCCATTTGATTATTCTAATTGGTGTTATCTGCAACTCTTCTTCTATGCATGGTAATCCTGATCTCGCGGAAACCTTTGGATGCCATTCCAATTTTAACCACTAAACTGAAACATCGAAGAGGTAACAGAAGATGAACTTACTGCTGCATGAGGTCATGGTAAACAGTCTCTTTAACACTGTGTGATGCTCCCCAACTGGTGGTCTATGTGGAAACACCACAGCAGCCACACTGGTAGCATCCTCCAAATATGTAGAGTGGAAAATCTCAAAACATTGAAAACCCCAAAGGACATCAGTCATAAAGGCGCAAAAGGGTTCCAATAAACCTATGTAACAGTCCAGAATAAGCGACCAATTGTTCTGTACGTTTCCATTTTCAAGACCCCACGGAGAGAAGAAGCATCTCCAAGTTTTGGCTGGTATGGTTCGAGCTTTCAAAGGTAAACTAACATCATATCAACCCCTCCAGAGTTCTGAAGAATGAAAAGAAAGATCTTCACTAACTGAGTTTGTGGGAGCCTCCATGGTGACTTTAGTCGAAGCCAGCAAGCACAACTGCAATATCCATCAACTCATCCCATGATGCCACATACACATTAGCAAGGGTGACGATGGGATGACTGCCTATAAATTCCAGTTGATCGCTACAATGGAGTATGGCCTCCCACTGCACATGGGAAATAGTCCAAATTATGAATAATGAAAAGCTAACGATCAGCACATGGTAACAGAAAAGATAATTGGAGAAATGATTGAACGATGATAAAATAAATTCAAGTTCACCTGAAAATAGTGTTTCCACCGATGGACACACTCCTTATCTCTGTCTTCGCTCAGCCGAACCATGCACAAGATTTTCCTTGAGTCACCAGTGTTGTAGCTGTAAAAATTAACCGTATAAGATGAACAAAAATCAAATAGGACTACTACTTTAGGCATACAGTGAAGGACGTTTGCAAGAGAGGGAAGTTAACATATTAATTATGTACCACTGCATAATGAAATGTCTTATTGTTGCAAATTGTTTCTCTTTTGTCAACTTGGCCTGAATGATGTGGAACTTTTGATTTGTTGCAACAACTGGTAGATAGTGCATTAAAATTTTAAAATGCGATATTTGTTCTACAGATACTAAATTACTTTCAGTCACAAACACACCACATGCTTTCGTGCTTAGTTCGAACATCTCCTGCTGACCTAGTTAGTATAAACTGAAGATGAAAATTTAAATAAATCCGAAACAATTGTACTTGGTTTATTTGGATAAGTAGGGCTGAGCCCCTCAATGTGTCTCCATTTATGTCCTGTGTCCAAGGAACCCTGCAGGTTGCCAAGACTGCGCCTCTGCTAAAACAAATGGATCAGAAAAAAGGGAAGAATAAAACTACAAGAACACAGTCATGAACATATCACCATCGAGTAATCAACAGATCACATGGAAGAAATTTTACTTCATACAAGAAGAACTCGCCTAGTTACAGCTGCTTCACACGGTCCATATATACAAAACTGAAGCACGGACTGGATTTTGCATAACAAGAAATGATCATCAAATCTAGATCTGGGGGAGGATGAAGACCAAATGTGGGACTCCCATCAGCTGGTGCCGCGTTAGGAGATGATGTCGCGGTACCTGCAAGCTCCTGGACCGCGGACCACGCTAGGCCTTCGTCGTCGTCATCGGGGAGGACTGCTAGGTGATGATAGTGGCTCGCGCTGCAGGGAAGCGGACGTCAAAGACGGCACCCTCCACCTAACCCTCCTCTTCATCTTCGTCCGCCGCGGCGAGTGCCATATCAGCAGTGCCATAGAGGAAGGCCGCCTCTGTTACCTCAGTGGCAGGTGCATCTGCCATGGCTTGGTGCATGTGTTTGATCGGGTTCTTAACTCCTCCGACCAACGTTGAGGGCGCATGCCGTGGACCTTGGCCTGGAGTTCGGCTTCCGGAGGTTCAAGCCCCTCATCAGGGTTGGCTCGTGCCGCCGCCCATCAAAACCCTAGGCCATAGCATGACTCCGCCTCCGCCGGACCGCGTTGACCCACCAGCGCAAGCGACTTCTGCTTCTGCCTGGCCGCCCCGAAAAATAAAGGAACGACAGCACGCGGCGCCACGCTCGGCCTGACTGACTTGATCGAACTGAAATAAAATTGGAGAAGGAAGATCAGATTGAGGGGAAGGAGGAAAGGCAGGGCGATTAACGTGTCACCTGAATGCAGGCGGTTGCCGGGCTCGCCGCCACGCTGGTGCTCCACCTGCCCATGGCCCTGGAGTCGACCCAAATCTCATGTGGCATTGTGGCTGGCTGGATCTGAAGGCATCGACGCTAGTGCTCCGTGGCAGTCAAAACCTTGGTGCGGCAGATTGCCGCGTCCCTGCTGACGTCTTGGTATCGCCGGGAATGCTCCCAGCTTCGGCCTCTCCTTTGCTTTCTCCTTAGGCCTTGTTGGGCAGAGGTGGATTTGTGTGTATTTCAGTAGTGGAAAACAGGGCTTTTGTGGCGGGTCGTAAGGGCCTTTTGTCGCGGGCGGCCAGCCGCGACAATAAAGGCGCGATAAAGGTAGGCCTTTTGTCGCGGGTCGCTTACCACCCGCGACATATAGTCCACCACGTGGTAGGCTTGGGGCGCGCAGGGGACACGCCCTTTTGTCGCGGGCGGTATTACCACCCGCGACAAAAGGCCCTCTACGTGGCGCGCGCACAACGCTGCTGCTTTAGGGTTTGAGGGGTGCAGCACCCCCCCCCCCGCCACCGACCGCCTGTTATTTCATTTTTTTCATTCGAAAATAAAAGTTGCATATATTTGTACGCTACTAGAAGTGGTACACGTTCATTCATTATATATATATATACAAATATTGGAAGCAAAAGTCGATTCCTCTTACATATAGATTCCCCTTACATATATATATACATGTAGCTCACGATCGACAAGCGGTACTAACGACCGTCTATTTGGAGGTAGAGCATCTATTTGGACTAAACAAGCCTTTGTTGTTAAGTACTTCTCTAACCAAAAGTCCCGCCGGTTCCTCCGCAATTCCTAGTAGGTGTTCCTTTGGTTGGAGTCTGTCCCGCATGAAGTCGACCTATATACGAAAATGAGATGAGTATGACTATATCAATCTTGATAACGAAATATTGACGATAATAAATAAAGTTGTGAGTGTTATTGCTTACGTTGAATTTATTTTTGTTCTGCTTCTCAGTGGTTAACATGCGAATGGACTCGCGAACGTAGTATCCACATAGATTCGTCCCTGGTGGCTGCTGAGGGCACGGTACAGGAGTAAATGTTAGCTTCTTTCCTGTCGTCGTGGCGAACAGACAGATGCCATGGGATGGTTTAAACTGGGGCCGAATAGGCGCTAGAGGATTCGGGGGAGGGTTTTTGATTAGGTAGGATGAACTTCCGGATGCTTTCCTCAAGAACTTAGCCGGAGCCAGAGGTAGAAGAAGAGAGACACAAGGAAGAACTCCGCTCTAGATCTTTCTCTTCATTGATTTCAACATGATACAAGTTTGTGCATACAAGGTTCTCCCTAGCTCGATCGTCCCGAGTACGGGTGTGCCCCCTCTCCTTATATAGGGAAGAGGGTGGCTTACAGAGGAAGAAACCCTAATGGCATCTTTGACTAGACAAACTACTTTACAAAGTTACTTTAATCATAGATGACACCGGGGTCTTCTTTAATCAGGGAGGCTGACGTCCTCCGGCTTCTTTCAGCGTCATCCTCTTCTTTATCGTCAGGCCTTCGTTTAAAGCTACTTTGCTTAGCTCATCTTTGTCCTCTAGCTCTGGAGAGAATCTTTGACCAGTCCTGCCGACGTGCTACAGTGCACTTCTTACCGGTAGCCCGGTGTCTTCTCTATCCGGTTCCGGTATACCCCTCCCGGGCGGCTTAGCTTCACTTAGCCAAACTCTTAACTTCGTGCTCCGGTATAAACATTAAACCAGTATCTTGATGGCCTAAACCATCCGGTTTTGGCATGCCTTTGGCATACCGGGGGTCATCCCCCCAACATTAGTCCCCGAAGCTGGTATAGTCCGGTGGATCCTATCCAACGGACCATGCCAGGTTCTCATATCTTAAGGTACCGGTTTAATCTTTCCGGTGGTAAGTTTAGATCTTCCGGCATCTTTGCCAGACTCACATCTTCTTCTCTTTACAAAGTGTCTTCCGGTCTCTTATTCCCCGGTATCTTTGACATTAACTCCCTCCTCGGCGAAGTCGAGAATTTCTCGGGTACAGTGCCTGTCAGTGACATGCGCACTGTGTCTGACGCGCCAGTGTCAGGGGTCACTTCCCTTCGGCTTCTGCGCCCGCATTTATAGCGCCACACCGGATCCCGACCGCCGTACCGGATCCTTTGGCTTCCCTGTGGCACTATGTTTTCTGCGCGTGTATTCTCGCGCCACGTGGCGGCCCACGATGCGAACCGCCGCGGCCCAGCGGTTTCTGGCCCGCTATCTCCTTCTCCTATAAAGAGGGAGTGCGGTTCCACTTCATCCCTTTCCCCGCATTCGCCTACTCCCCAGCTCTTTGAGCTCTTCGCCTCTTGCAACCTCGTCGCCGCCGGTCGCCGCCAGAGCCTTGCTCCGACGAACTTGCGCCGTCACTCTTGCTGCGCTGAAGATCTTCGCCGCGGAGAGATCCACTGGTACTTCTTCGCCGCCCCTGCTTCGGGCTTTGCTCGGCGGTCTTCACCCTTCGCCGTCGCCAGCCTCCGTCGGTGCTCACGAGCCTCCCGCTACTCCGGCGACCTTCTCCCCAAGCGCCTCCACCGTCTCAGGTTAGGCTCGAAACGCATTTACCTCTCTCCTCTTTGCTTTCCAGATCTTGGGCCGGTAGAATATTTACTCCCTTTTTATTTTGCTTTTCCTCTTCGTGCGAGGGTAGTTCTTGGGAAATCTGTTTTGCGGGTAGATACCGGCGTCTCTCAGATCCATATGTCTAGCGAAGAGTCTCTCTCCGCCTCATCCTCTAGTAGCCAAGAGAGTAGAACTTCCGACGGGCTAACCGCAGATCTTGCCCGGATGGAAGCCGAATCCGGCAAAGGCCAAGAGGCCGGCAGCTCCAGCCAGGCCCCCGGAAAAGATCTTTCCGGTATCACACGCGGAGCCTGGAGGGGTTCCGACGTGACACAACATGAGATCGACTGTCTTTACCGGCTAGGAGGATACCGGAGGGAGTCTCCTGCCGGCTTCCTGGCAACGAGATCGAACCGATGCTTGAACCCGGTGAGTTCGTTGTCTTTCTTTCTCACTTTGAGCGTGGCTTCGGCCTTCCTGCCTCTGACTTCTTCCGCCAAATTCTGGATTTTTATCGACTCCAGCCTCACCACCTTCCCGGCAACGCCGTTTTCTATCTTTCTTGCTACGTTGCCTTCATAGAAGGCTACATCGGCATCCATCCCGCTCGCGAGACCTTTGCTCGCTTTTTCTCTCTCCGGATCAATTCGGTCCAGGGCAAGGATATTTCCAAGCCCAAACCTCCCGTTCAATGCGGGTCTTGTATTATCGGCTCCCGCCAAGGGATCCCCTTTTTTAAATTCACCGGCCTCGAGTCCTGCCGGTTGTGGTAGACGACGTTCTTCTACGTGAAGAACAACGGCGCCGCGGATCTCATCAATCTGCCGGCTTTCAACCCGGCACCGCCCACGAAGGTCAACTGGGGCTACTTCCCTGGTACGAATCACATTGAGACGAACCGGGTCGTACGCTTCATGGAGAAGCTGATGAAGGAGACCAACATCTGCTCTGATGATATCATCCGCACCTTCATCTGCCGCCGGGTGCTTCCCCTTAAGCGCCGGGCTCATAAGATAAGCGAGATGTACGGCCCTGGCGATCCCACCAAGATCACCGGCCTTCCTTTAAGCAAAGCGGATGTAGTCCTCAAGGCTAAGCAAATCTGCCAAACGGACATGCCGGATGACTGGGAGTGGGGCTTCCTGCCTCTCAGCTCCACCAACCCTCCAACCGACGAAGTAAGAGATTGTGCCACCCGGGCCGCTCTACCGGTAAATTTTATGCTGCGGCTAACTGATTTTCTCTTTGTTTCCAGGCTAAGGACCGCTTCCCTCGCATCGAGTCGGATCGGCGAGGCCCTTGCCGGAAGCGCCCCTTGGACAAGGTTGACCAAGATCCCTACGTCCATTGGACCGATCTGAAGATGGGCCGCATCCCCACTCCGCGCCCGGGTAACTTTTATTCTGCGGCTTCCGGTTCCAGCGATGAGCTCACCATACTTGAGGTAGTTTCCTCTTCCGGTCTCTTATGTATTGTTGCTATTTCCCTTCTGTAGATGCTCCCTCAGCTAGCCCGAACCACAGGTCCACGAGCACGTGGCTCCCTTGCAGGCCGAGGTCGGCCAGGAGTTCTTGGAGAAGCTCATCCCTCAGAGCAAGAAGAACAAGGCCCCTGCACCTGACGCCGGCTCCAGCCAAGCTCCCCCCGCCAAACGCTTCCGGGCGGAAGTCCTTGGGGGGAAAGAGACTGGCAAGAGGCGCTACAAGAACAAGCAGATGCTGGTCCCTTCTGGGTAAGATCTTTGTTTCTCTATTTGCTTCGTTTCACAAACTTTTCCTTTCTCTTGCTCTTCTTGATCTTTTCTATTTCTCTTGTTCAGCCCTGCGCTCAAGCTCTCCAAGAGCGCCAGCGGCTCGAAGCCTGAGGCCTCAACTCCTCCTCCTCAGTCAAGCCCGGTACCCTCTGGTACCGGCAACCCTTCTGCCTCCCCTCTGGGAGGCACCACAAGTGCGGGGCGCGCGGCCCCTACACCTCCTGATCACCGCGCGGAGGAGGACCTCATCTCCCCTCCAGAGAAGCAAGATGCCGGCGCCAGCAACATCGGCGCCGATGAAGAAGCTTCCGGGCGGGCGGAACCTCTGGTTCCTCTCGCCCCGAAGAAAAAGAAGAAGAAGAACTCCAACTCTTCCCCCTCCAAGGCCGCGCCGGATGCTTCCGCGCCGGCTTCCTCTACACCGCCGCCAGAAGCTCCTATCCTCGAGCCAACTGGGGCCACCCCAACTCCGCCGCTAAGCCAAGGGCCCTCTGCGGCCAAGCCGACGCCGCCGCCAGAAGGCAGCAGGGTCCGCGTGTCTGAACCTTTCAAGGGGAAGGCCACGGCCTCCAGCACTCCATCCGCCGGCCAGCAGTCCTTGGTGCTGCACGTCGGCCGCGCCGCTGCCGCGGTTGGAGAGAAACCTACCGGCCTCCTGGGCCGGATCACAGAGCTCAAGCGCGAAGGCCGCGAGCTTGGGCACCTTCTTGACTACGCCAAGAAGTGGAATGCTGCAGACGTGTCCGCAGCTACACGCGGCCTAAGGAAGGACCGGGTTCCGGCGCTGGACCCCGCTGGCCCTCGGAGCACGGAGGAGCATTTGATGCGGCTGAAGCGCTCGGTGAGGGAGCTGGAAAACGCCTGGCACGATGCCACCAACAACATGGTGGTAAGTTCCACCAAACTTTTTGCAACTTTTCAGTTTTTGCCGGTTTCTTTCTTTCCGGATCTTGTCTATCTTCCCAGTCCCCGAGTTTCGTGTTGAGAGCATAGCTGTTAGCACGAAACTTAAGCAGAGAGCCTCAAAAACTTGCATCGCCAGTCCCCGAGCTTTGGGTTAAGATCATAATCTTAGCGCGAAGCTTAGGTAAAAACTCGAAAAACTGGCACAGCTAGTCCCCGAGTTTCGGGTTAAGAGCTTTGCTCTTAGCGCGAAACTTAGGTAGAAGTATGAAGAAACCGGCTTCTTTTTCTAACCCTTTTTCTTGAACAGAGCACGGCCGAGGCCCGGAGGCACCTCTTCGAGGAGCTTCTCTGGAAGCACCGGGACCTTGCAGAGGCGCACAACAAGTGCCAAGGTGAGTTTCTTTTTCTCCGGCACCTTCTTACCGGAAGCTTTTCTTCCTTAGTACTTATGAATCTTTTTGTTCAACAGTGATGCGTGTAGTTGACACGTCCGTTGGGAACCCCAAGAGGAAGGTGTGATGCGCACAGCGGCAAGTTTCCCTCAGTAAGAAACCAAGGTTTAATCGAACCAGTAGGAGTCAAGAAGCACGTTGAAGGTTGATGGCGGCGGGATGTAGTGCGGCGCAACACCGGAGATTCCGGCGCCAACGTGGAACCCGCACAACACAACCAAAGTACTTTGCCCCAACGAAACAGTGAGGTTGTCAATCTCACCGGCTTGCTGTAACAAAGGATTAACCGTATTGTGTGGAAGATGATTGTTTGCAAAGAAAATAGTAAAACAAGTATTGTAGCAGATTTGTATTTCAGTATTAAAAGAATGGACCGGGGTCCACAGTTCACTAGAGGTGTCTCTCCCATAAGATAAAAGCATGTTGGGTGAACAAATTACAGTCGGGCAATTGACAAATAGAGAGGGCATAACAATGCACATACATGACATGATAAGTATAGTGAGATTTAATTGGGCATTACGACAAAGTACATAGACCGCCATCCAAGCCGCATCTATGCCTAAAAAGTCCACCTTCAGGTTATCGTCCGAACCCCTTCCGGTATTAAGTTGCAAAGCAACGAGACAATTGCATTAAGTATGGTGCGTAATGTAATCAACAACTACATCCTCGGACATAGCGCCAATGTTTTATCCCTAGTGGCAACAGACACAACACAACCTTAGAACTTTACGTCACATCGTCCCAGGTGTCAATGCGGGCATGAACCCACTATCGAGCATAAATACTCCCTCTTGGAGTTAAGAGTAAAAACTTGGCCGAGCCTCTACTAGTAACGGAGAGCATGCAAGATCATAAACAACACATATGTAATAACTTGATAATTAACATGACATGGTATTCTCTATCCATCGGATCCCGACAAACACAACATATAGAATTACAGATAGATGATCTTGATCATGTTAGGCAGCTCACAAGATCCAACAATGAAGCACAAAGAGGAGAAGACAACCATCTAGCTACTGCTATGGACCCATAGTCCAGGGGTGAACTACTCACTCATCACTCCGGAGGCGACCATGGCGGTGTAGAGTCCTCCGGGAGATGAATCCCCTCTCCGGCAGGGTGCCGGAGGAGATCTCCGAGAATCCCCCGAGATGGGATCGGCGGCGGCGGCGTCTCGGTAAGGTTTTCCGTATCGTGGTTTTTCTCATCAGGGGTTTCGCGACGGAGGCTTTAAGTAGGCGGAAGGGCAGAGTCGGGGGCCTGACGAGGGGGCCACACCATAGGGCGGCGCGGGCCCCCCCTTGGCCGCGCCGCCTTGTGGTGTCGGCACCTCGTGGCCCCACTTCGTATGTTCTTCGGTCTTCTGGAAGCTCCATGGAAAATAGGCCCCTGGGTCTTTGTTTCGTCCAATTCCGAGAATATTTCGTTACTAGGATTTCTGAAACCAAAAACAGCAGAAAACAGGAACTGGCACTTCGGCATCTTGTTAATAGGTTAGTTCCGTAAAATGCACGAATATGACATAAAGTGTGCATAAAACATGTAGGTATCATCAATAATATGGCATAGAACATAAGAAATTATCGATACGTCGGAGACGTATCAAGCATCCCCAAGCTTAGTTACTGCTCGTCCCGAGCGAGTAAAACGATAACAAAGATAATTTCTGAAGTGATATGCCATCATAACCTTGATCATACTATTTGTAAACATATGTAGTGGATGCAGCGATCAAAACAATGGTAATGACATGAGTAAACAAGTGAATCATAAAGCAAAGACTTTTCATGAATAGTACTTCAAGACAAGTATTAATAAGCCTTGCATAAGAGTTAACTCATAAAGCAATAAATCAAAGTAAAGGTATTGAAGCAACACAAAGGAAGATTAAGTTTCAGCGGTTGCTTTCAACTTGTAACATGTATATCTCATGGATAATTGTCAACATAGAGTAATATAACAAGTACAATATGCAAGTATGTAGGAATCAATGCACAGTTCACACAAGTGTTTGCTTCTTAAGGTGGAGAGAAATAGGTGAACTGACTCAACATAAAAGTAAAGAGAATGGTCCTTCAAAGAGGAAAGCATCGATTGCTATATTTGTGCTAGAGCTTTTATTTTGAAATCATGAAACAATTTTGTCAACGGTAGTAATAAAGCATATGAGTTATGTACATTATATCTTACAAGTTGCAAGTCTCATGCATAGTATACTAATAGTGCCCGCACCTTGTCCTAATTAACTTGGACTACCGGATCTTTGCAATGCATATGTTTTGACCAAGTGTCACAATGGGGTACCTCCATGTCGCCTGTACAAAGGTCTAAGGAGAAAGCTCGCATTTTGGATTTCTCGCTTTTGATTATTCTCAACTTAGACATCCATACCGGGACAACATGGACAACAGATAATGGACTCCTCTTTAATGCATAAGCATGTGGCAACAATTATTATTCTCTTACGAGATTGAGGATATATGTCCAAACTGAAACTTCCACCATGAATCATGGCTTTAGTTAGCGGCCCAAAGTTCTTCTCTAACAGTATGCATGCTCCAACCATGAAGGTGGTAGATCTCTCTTGCTTCAGACAAGACGGACATGCATAGCAACTCACATGATATCCAACAAAGAATAGTTGATGGCGTCCCCGAAACATGGTTATCGCACAACGAGCAACTTAATAAGAGATAAAGTGCATAAGTACATATTCAATACCACAATAGTTTTTAAGCTATTTGTCCCATGAGCTATATATTGCAAAGGTGAATGATGGAATTTTAAAGGTAGCACTCAAGCAATTTACTTTGGAATGGCGGATAAATACCATGTAGTAGGTAGGTATGGTGGACACAAATGGCATAGTGGTTGGCTCAAGTATTTTGGATGCATGAGAAGTATTCCCTCTCGATACAAGGTTTAGGCTAGCAAGGTTATTTGAAACAAACACAAGGATGAACGGTACATCAAAACTCACATAAAAGACATATGGTAAACATTATAAGACTCCATACCGTCTTCCTTGTTGTTCAAAACTCAATACTAGATGTTATCTAGACTCTAGAGAAACCAAATATGCAAACGAAATTAGCAAGCTCTAAGTATTTCTTCATTAATGGGTGCAAAGTATATGATGCAAGAGCTTAAACATGAGCACAACAATTTCCAAGTATCAAATTGTCCAAGACATTTTTAGAGTTACTACATGCAGCATTTTCCAATTCCAACCATATAACAATATAACGCAGAAGAACTTCGCCATGAATACTATGAGTAGAGCCTAAGGACATATTTGTCCATATGCTACAGCGGAGCGTGTCTCTCTCCCATAAAGTGAATGCTAGGATCCATTTTATTCAAACAAAACAAAAACAAAAACAAACCGACGCTCCAAGCAAAGTACATAAGATGTGACGGAATAAAAATATAGTTTCGGGGGAGGAACCTGATAATGTTGTCGATGAAGAAGGGGATGCCTTGGGCATCCCCAAGCTTAGACAGCTTGAGTCTTCTTAGAATATGCAGGGGTGAACCACCGGGGCATCCCCAAACTTAGAGCTTTCACTCTCCTTGATCATATTGCATCATACTCCTCTCTTGATCCTTGAAAACTTCCTCCACACCAAACTCGAAACAACTCATTAGAGGGTTAGTGCATAATAAAAATTCACATGTTCAGAGGTGACACAATCATTCTTAACACTTCTGGACATTGCATAAAGCTACTGGACATTAGTGGATCAAAGAAATTCATCCAACATAGCAAAATAGGCAATGCGAAAGAAAAGACATAATCTGTCAAAACAGAACAGTCCGTAAAGATGGATTTTATTAGGCCACCAGACTTGCTCAAACGAAAATGCTCAAATTGAATGAAAGTTGCGTACATATCTGAGGATCATGCTCGTAAATTGGCTTAATTTTCTGAGCTACCTACAGGGAGATAGACCCAGATTCGTGACAGACAAAGAAATGCTGGAACTGCGCAGGTAATCCAAATCTAGTACTTACTTTTCTATCAAAGACTTTACTTGGCACAACAAAACATAAAACTAAGATAAGGAGAGGTTGCTACAGTAGTAAACAACTTCCAAGACACAAATATAAAACAAAAATACTGTAGTAAAAACATGGGTTGTCTCCCATAAGCGCTTTTCTTTAACGCCTTTCAGCTAGGCGCAGAAAGTGTAACTCAAGTAACATCGAGAGATGAAGCATCAACATCATAATTTGTTCTAATAATAGAATCATAAGGTAACTTCATTCTCTTTCTAGGGAAGTGTTCCATACCTTTCTTTAGAGGAAATTGATATTTAATATTACCTTCCTTCATATCAATAGTAGCACCAACGGTTCGAAGAAAAGGTCTTCCCAATATAATGGGGCAAGATGCATTGCATTCAATATCCAAGACAACAAAATAAACGGGGACAAGGTTATTGTTAACCATAATATGAACATTATCAACTTTCCCCAAAGGTTTCTTTTTAGCATTATCAGCGAGGTTAACATCCAGATAACAATTCTTCAATGGTGGCAAGTCAAGCATATCATAGACTTTTTTAGGCATAACAGAAATACTTGCACCAAGATCACATAAGGCATTACAATCAAAATCTTTGACCCTCATTTTAATGATGGGCTCCCAACCATCCTCTAGCTTTCTAGGAATAGAAGTTTCAAGTTTTAGTTTCTCTTCTCTAGCTTTTATGAGAGCATTTGTAATATGTTTTGTGAAAGCCAAGTTTACAGCGCTAGCATTGGGACTCTTAGCAAGTTTTTGTAAGAACTTTATAACTTCAGAGATATGGCAATCATCAAAATCTAAATCATTACAATCTAAAGCAATGGGATTATCATCCCCAAGGTTGGAAAAAAATTTAGCAGTTTTATCACAAGCAGTTTCAGCAGTTTTAGCAGTTTCAGGTAATTTTGCGCGCTTTGCACTAGGAGTAGAAGCATCGCCAACACCAATTATTTTACCATTGATAGTAGGAGGTGCAGCAACATATGAATCATTAGCATTGCTAGTGGTGGTAATAGTCCAAACTTTAGCTACATTTTCCTTTCTAGCTAGTTTTTCATTTTCTTCTCTATCCCACCTAGCACGCAGTTCAGCCATTAATCTTATATTCTCATTAATTCTAACTTGGATGGCATTTGCTGTAGTAACAATTTTATTTTCAATATCCCTATTAGGCATAACTTTCGATTTCAAAAGATCAACATCGGAGGCAAGACTATCAACTCTAGAAACAAGAATATCAATTTTATTGAGCTTTTCCTCAACAGATTTGTTAAAGGCAGTTTGTGTACTAATAAATTCTTTAAGCATGGCTTCAAGTCCAGGGGGTGTATTCCTATTATTGTTGTAAGAATTCCCATAAGAATTAGCATAACCGTTACCATTATTATAAGGATATGGCCTATAGTTATTACTAGAATTGTTACGATAAGCATTGTTGTTGAAATTATTATTTTTAATGAAGTTTACATCAACATGTTCTTCTTGAGCAACCAATGAAGCTAATGGAACATTATTAGGATCAACATTAGTCCTATCATTCGCAAGCATAGACATAATAGCATCAACCTTATCATTCAAGGAAGAGGATTCTTCAACAGAATTTACCTTCTTACCTTGTGGAGCTCTTTCCGTATGCCATTCAGAGTAATTAACCATCATATTATCAAGAA